>NW_010530259.1:0-860 GCF_000687285.1 Phaethon lepturus | reverse complement strand
CCGGCCGTGACCCCCAGCGAGGGGAGCACGTCCCGCGGTGAGCGGCACCCACTCCCCCACCGCTTCCTCCGCCCCGGGCTCCCAGACGCAGTTACAAAACACTTGGGATGCCAGATTTTACAGGAAAGCTGCAAAAACATTCCCAAATCCAGTGTTCGGCTGAGCAAAGCTACAACGCAACACACAAAGTTGTCACCCTTCGCTCAGTCGCAACCGGCGCCGATTAAACAAGTCTTTGCAGTGCAAAGATTATTATTACTTTATTATTACATTTATTATTACGAAGATTATATTATTACTGAGCTCCTCTGTTCCGCACAAAGAACGGGTGCTTCTCTGGACCCCCACCTTTAGGGCAACACCTGAGGTCTGGCATCGTGTCATTTTTTCCAGCAGGCTGTGGCCAGCAGCCCCAAGGGGAAACCAAGGCCAAATATCAAGGCCCAGTAAGACAGCGTCGACGGCACGTCCAAAGGCCTAAACTGCCATCGCAGCCCAGCTAAGCCACGTAAAAACAGCAGGCGCGGCAGCACAGCGGTCTGTGAGACACATGCCCGTACCCGGGGCCCCGGCATCTCTCCGACAACGCCACGGTGACTTTGCTTTGGTAGCCACTGAGCCAACTCTGCCAATGCAAGCTTGGCTATGGCCACCCACCATGCGATGGCGTCTTCAAACACGACATAGACACCACCTCAGAGCTGGACCACCGACGTACATGTGGAAGGCTGTAAGTCACGTTGGCCTTTTCCACCTCCTTACAGTTCTCAAGGGGATTCGTTTTGGGCAACAGAGATGGCAGGTGGCCACCTACCACCCGGCACCCATGCGTGTCCGGCCCCAGGAGAGCCACGCAACGG
>NW_010530258.1:1979-2517 GCF_000687285.1 Phaethon lepturus | reverse complement strand
CCCCTGCTCTGCCCGTGGGTCGGAGCAGCGGCCGGTGGCACTGGTCAGCATCTTCCCGCAGAGCAGCGCCCAGCCTGCCCCGACCCCCGCGCAGCTGAAACCTCATCGCCCGAGGGAGAGAGCAGCCGTGCGAGGAGGGAGCAGAGCAGCCGGCGTTAACGGGAAGGGGTGCCTGGCTCGCAGAGCCAGCCCTGGGGAACCTGCAGGAGACAGGAGCACGATCCTCGGACGGGGGCATCGAGGGAGCCGCTGGCAGAAAAGGAGGAGAGCCCACGGGGACGGGGGTCCCGTCCCACACCACCAGCCTGCAGAAGCCCAGCGAGCACCGCCTCATTGCACAGAGAGAGACCAAGATTTTGGCAGAGTGCTGAGAAGGTGTCTGCTGAGGGAGCCGCTGGCAGAAAAGGAGGAGAGCCCACGGGGACGGGGGTCCCGTCCCACACCACCAGCCTGCAGAAGCCCAGCGAGCACCGCCTCATTGCACAGAGAGAGACCAAGATTTTGGCAGAGTGCTGAGAAGGTGTCTGCTGGCAGAGCC
>NW_010530258.1:1283-1965 GCF_000687285.1 Phaethon lepturus | reverse complement strand
CCGGCCCTAATGAAGAGCAGAAGTTTGCGTAGAAGAAAGCCAGGGCAGGCCTGATGTCTGCTTTTCTCCCCCCAGCGCTTCCCTCTGGTTCCAGTTAGGAGCTGGGGACACTCACTCCTTGGCACGGGAAAGGGTCCCTCCTGCCTCAACCCACCACGAGACCTTGAGGAACGAACAGTGGCTCCTGGTGTAGCAGCACTGATCCGGACGTCACCACCTCGGCGCTGAGATCTCCATGTAAGGGATTTCCAGCAAAACTCTTGGTGTACTTTCCGAACCAGGAATGGATCTTGTCCCGGATTAATAATAGATGAAAGCAAAAACACTTTGCCCTGCTGTGGGTTATGCCCCAAAATTGGGAAGGGTTTTGCATGGGTATCTATCTCAGGTTACCACATTTCCACTAGCATCTTCCCAAGGACGTCAGCTCAGGCTGGGCAGCAGGATGAGTAACACAATACACATGCTTTATCACCTTCTCTCTTACCTTGCTCTCATTTTTCATTGACTGCCCCAGTTTAAGCTACAGCCCAGCTGTATGCAGACTGCGGGTGCCCTCACGTCTTGTGTTCGAGCAAAAGGAAAAAATAAAATTAGCAAACAGACCGCGACCACGTACTCACAGCTCCCTCGTGCAGCAGCGCAGCCGCCTCCGCTCCGGCTGGGGAAGCCAGCAGACCGG
>NW_010530258.1:0-1257 GCF_000687285.1 Phaethon lepturus | reverse complement strand
ACCATTCCCACCTCTCCATGTGGAAACCCAACCCGCCTGGCCGCGGAGCCGGGACCGGGGCATGGGGGATGTGGAGTGAGAGGTTCCCGCAGAGCCAAACTGGAAGAGACAAGAAGAAATAAACACGCGGCGGCGAGCCGGCCGGCGGGAGCCCCCGGGGCACGCACCCAGCCCACGGCAAGGGGCAGATCCGGGCGATAACGGGAGCTCCCGGGGAGGAACCCGCAGAGCTCAGCGCATCTGTCCCTCATCAACGGCACTGCCAGACCCTGCGGGAGACCCCAGGTGAGAAAAGAGCCAAGGTTACTCATGCTCAGTTACTGCAATAAAAAAATGTTTCGCAAGAGTCTCTCTTCATTACATTTTGGAGGTGATGGTACGAAGTTCTGAGCTGCTAGAGGGCTGGGCAGCTGCTGCTGGAAAACCTGAGTTAGGGAGTGAAATGTCACCCCAAATTTATTGTATTTACTTTCTCCAGTGTTTTCAGAATTTTTTACCCTTCAATAGTTTATATTATACACATTTATCAGCTTTCCTTCAGGCTTTTAACCCCAGAGTCACTGTCTCAGGTTATAGCAGAGAGTGATGAAACAGGTATTCCTGGGGCTGAACACTGGCATCTGCTCAGGGGACAGGCTGTGGCCAAAATGAAATAATCAAATGGTCAAGCCAAGCACAAAACAAGGGCTGCTGTGCACTGAAATCTTCTGTGCCGCTGGCGCCGTGCGCTTCCCGCGGATCTCCTCGGGTGGGGGGCTTCACAGCTGCTAGAAGCACCTGCACATTTCGTTACATATCCCTTACTCATCAGCACCGGACTTTTTCTTCTTTCAGGGGAGAGATGGGCAAAACTACATTTTGTCCAAAGAGGTTTGCAACTAAAATGGCCTGGTTTGTAGAAATCTTACTTTTGAAGAGCATGTACAATCCTCCAAGAAACGAAGGCAGCCACCAGTGAAGCAAACCCCACCAGACTGCGTCCGGCCTGTGAGAAGGCAGCAACGGCAGGAGGGTGAAACTCCCCAAGACAAGGGGAAAACAGACGTGAAGGGGGCACGTCAGCAAAAGTAGCATTTAAAGCCTGGTGAATGTATAGGCAGTGAGTAAAATTAACTCTCTGGCTGTGAAACTATTGAACGTCGCAGCCCCAAAAGCAGACAATGGGATCAAAGTCGGGATTTCCCCGCGCCCCGGCCAGCCTCAATGGAGCACCCGCCGGGTGCCGGGCTGCGTGCCGCTGCGACGCCCGGGGGCCGT
>NW_010530257.1:522-1771 GCF_000687285.1 Phaethon lepturus | reverse complement strand
GCGAGCAGGCGGTACTAAAATTATATACGCGGACTTTTTCGGGGGGCGAGTAATCTCGGATTCCGCGCGATGCTTTCTTTTTACCGTGTTTGCGTGGAAAACGTATGCTGATTTATTTAAGGGAAGCGTTAATCTTAGCGTCAGGGTGGGGGTTTTTTTAGGGATTTCGGGGGGAGCGTTTTCGTGCGGGGTTTGTGGTTTTTTTTAATTGTTGTTTTCGGCAGAACGATTACAATGCGGGAGTCCTTCGGGAACGGCCCGGCCCGACGGCAGAGAGCGAGTCCGTTCTCCGGCAGCATTCCGTCTTTCCCCCTTCTGACGAGGAGAACCTCGCAGAAATAGCCTTTCTTTTCCCCAGCCAGTTTTGTCGAGCGCAGCTCTTTTCTGAGCCTTCAGCAGCACCATTGCCAAACCACGTCACGGTGAGCAGCAGTCAGCATGTTGGGAGTTCGGGGGGCTTTTTTACCCATCGTCGGTCGCGGGATTGGCATCCTGGTTTTGAGCAGCCCGTCTTTGTTTTTGGAAGTGTGCAGTAGTGCAGTGTTAACCGATGTAACTTTGACTTACAATGTTGACATGTCTCAGGTTCATGTGTTTTGATTGGTGTTTTCCGTCTCAGGTAGATCGCAAAATTTCGGCCCCACGCATTGGGAAAAAAAAAAAAAAAAAAAAAAAAAAGAAAAAAAAAAAACCCCAACCAACAAACAGGATAAAAACCAGGAAATTACGAATTTTAGTTGTATATTGGTTTATGTATTTTTTCTTCAGTATACAGTGCACTGTTTGAAATGTATTGTTGAGTATTACTTTGTACAGCTTTAGATCATTAGGATTTTGAAGCGTGAAGAAAGAACAACCTTGTTTAAAGGAGTATTAGAAATGAAGGACGCGGGACTGAGGCTAAACAACCTTGTTCTTTATTCACCCGGCCTTTTTAGTTTTTCCCCTTAGGCCAGTTCTGTTTTAAGGTGTCCATGGAAGATGTTACAGTGTAAGAAAACACATATCCATCTGTTCCCATTCACATTTTGTATTGGTTCACGTATACCATTTTTACAGAGGAAAAGAAGTACTATAAAATATCTGTCTTCTTAATAAAAAAAAATTAATGTTACAAAACGAAACCTCATTTCGCGCTCTTTGTCCCCCGCCGTTACGGAGACAGCAATCGTTGCGGCGCCCGGAGCGGGAGACGGTGAGGAGCAGGTAAGGCCCCGGCCGCTCGGGAGTTCCGAGTCGCAACGTGTAA
>NW_010530257.1:0-481 GCF_000687285.1 Phaethon lepturus | reverse complement strand
CCCTGTGCCCGCCGCGGGGGCTCGGCGCAGCTACTGATGCCCCCGGCGTTCGTGCCTTCTCCAGCGTTTCCCTTTGCCGCGTCTCCTGAAGTCGGGTTATGCGGCAGCTGCAGCGCTGAAATCAGAAGCATCAATCTTTTATGTTTTGGACAAAGGAGGAGGAGGAGAAAAGCAACTCCTTCCCGCTGAGGAGATCCTACCGGGAGATGCGCTGCCATAATGACCGTACGTAAACGGAGCGTACCGCGCTGCGAGGAGCTCCACGCGGCTGGGCGTGCGCCGAAGGCTGTCGCTGCTGGCGCTCGAGGGCCGGCGTTCGGCGCTCTCGAGCACTCGCTGCGTTTAATGTAGTTAATGTGAGAAACAACGTTTTTCTTGGAGAAATTACGGCTCCGAGGAAAAAAAACTGTAGGTAGGGCAAAGCAGAAGAAAGCAGCCGTTCTTTTTCTTGCACGAAATGGGCCGGAATGCGTGTTCTTAG
>NW_010530256.1:3661-4567 GCF_000687285.1 Phaethon lepturus | reverse complement strand
GAGGGTGTGTGTACGTGTGTCGGTACAGCTTTGCCCGCGCAAAACAGGCGCTTCCACGCCACACGGAGATGCACGTAGAGAAATAGATGTGAACATCCATGTGAACGTACATGCCAAATATATATGCATACATGCCAGCGTATATACCAAACACCTGTACACAGCATAGGGACATACGTATATTGGTACATAAACATCTATATGTGCATACAAAGAATGTCTGTGGACATTGATGTAGGTATGCGTAAATATACATACCTATGTATGTATAAACATGTATACATAGCACACATAGGTATATATGCCTAAATATATACCCATATATACAATATATATGTATACGAGTAGGCAAAATGTGTATACAGATGTATACGTATATGCAAAACATACAGGGATACGTAAGTATGTATATGTGCACATAAACATGTATGTGTATATGCAAAACAAAGAAGTATGTGTATATATACACATACATATATGTGTGTATATATGTGCATATATATGCCTATATCAAAACATACACAGATAACTTCCAAATGGAGCTTATGGGGGAAGGAGGAGGCAGGGAGAGCAGCAGGCACAGCTTTATGATGTATTTCTTTGCTGCTGACGGTGGAGGCGGTGGGGGCAGACAGCGAGGGTCCCTTGGGCTGGCAGCACAGCTCCTCCATGGTGGGCGCCTTGGCAGCCAGCCAGGCCCTCAGCGCCAGGGCGCAGGCATAGGCCAGCATCGCACCCCGCACCAGCTGCCGCCACACGGCCCGCGAGACCGCACGTCGTCTGAGTCTTTGCAGACCTGGTCATTGTCCAGGTCGGTGTAGACCACCTTCCTGCACGGTGGTTCACTTCCCCTGGTAGATCCTCCTTGAAGGGATACTCTCCTTCACACCCCGGAGGAGCTGCCTC
>NW_010530256.1:3279-3533 GCF_000687285.1 Phaethon lepturus | reverse complement strand
AGTAGCAGCTGGCCTGGCTGTGGGTGGAATTCTTTCCACACCTCGCACCCCTCACCGGGGAAGAGGCGCCTGCCTCCTGTTGCTCTCTGAGTCCCTCCCCCTCCTCCTCCTTCTCCTCCTCCTCAACCTCTGCTCCTGCTGCTTCTCCTCGCAGGTAGCTTCAGCCGCCATGCCCATTTGCACATGCTCGGACACAGAGGCCAGCTTGCCCCTGTGAGGCTGCTGGAGGAAGGCCCGGCAGGTGTAGGCCAGGC
>NW_010530256.1:0-2931 GCF_000687285.1 Phaethon lepturus | reverse complement strand
TGGACGAGACAACCGGCCTTCGGGTGCCCCGCCATCTCGGCAGGCCTACGTGCCTCTTCAGGAGTGAAATCCCACACTGCTGGGGCGAAAACCACTGCAGGCGCCTGCTCCAAGCCTTGCCACACCCCTTCCCACCCAGGAATCGGCTGCCCCGGGGCGCATCCCTCAGTCTCACCCCCGCCGGGGGCTGCCAGGAGGCACTGCCACAGCCCAAACCGGGGCCACTGGCTGGGGGTCCGAGGCAATGGCAGGGAGTGGTGGGCAGTGGGGGCTGCGGGGACGCTGTCGTTACCCTCACCAGCAGCGGCCAGCTTCCAAACCAGGCTGATGGCATGCAGCAGTATGAGTGTTGCCATTGTGCAGAAGTGCTCGGGAAGCCGGGGGTCCACTGCAGCACAGGCGGGAAGACCTGTCCCTTGGGGAGAAGAGGGGGAAGGTGCAATCGCCGATTGCCTCCACGAGATGGTTGCTGGAGCGGTGGGATGGCAGCGCTGCAGGCGCTGAACGCCAGGCTCAAGGCCACTTTTGTTGTAGGTCCCCCAGGCAAAACACAGCAACGCAGCAAACAGCAAAGGCTGAAAGCAGCCATTAGCCATCCCTGCCGAATAACTGCCACAGAGCTATAAATCCAGTCTAGCATGGTCCGATCAAGTCTGTCCTTATCTCGACCTCTTCCTCATGCCCAACCTTGGGCGCCAAAAAGGACAGTGGTGGGCTGACCCCAATCACCAGCAAAGTACCCACACAGCTGCTTCCTTACTCCCAACCCCTGCAGTGGGGCTGAGAGACAGGAAGAACAAAAGCAAAAAAAACTTGTGAGTTGAGATAGAGGCAGTTTAAAAAGTAAAGGAAAGAGGGAAAAATTCCCAACCAAATAAAAGGCAATCACTCACCAGCTCCCACAAGCAGATGAGTGCCCACTTTCTGAGCAATGGCCACCTTGGAAGACAAAACCCCCAAAGCCAAATCCCTGCCTCCTCTTCCACCTTAGTTTTGGTGGAAGTTTTCCACCTGAGCATGATGTTACATGGCATGGAATATCTTTCAGGCCAGTTCAGGCCAGCTGTCCCAGCTGTGTCCCCTCCTGGCTTCTTGCCTGTGCCCAGCCTAGTAGCTGGGGGCGGGGGGCAAAGTGGAAAAAAGAAAACCTTGAGGCTGTGCAAGCAGATGGCCAAAACACCTGCGTGTTTTCAACACTGCTTTAACCACAAATCCAAAGCACAGCACCACAGGGGCTGTTGTGAAGAAACTCTATCCCAGCCAGAGCCAGTACAGATGAATATATATGCATCTATAAATGTATACAATATGTAGATATATCCACGCACATATATATACACAAAACGTGCGTGTGGTACACAGTGAGTGCTGGAGGCAGAGGTGGCACAGGTGAGGCAGCTTCCCTCTGCAGCACAAGCACGAGAGCCAAGCTTGCTTTCGGGTCTCGTGCTTGCTGCTGGAGGTGGCAGCTCCCCCACGTATAGTGGGGTTACAGCCCGCAGGCAGCAGCCTGGTGGTCCCCAAGTTCATCCTCAGCTCTTGCACACCAGTGAGCACGCCCTTGGGTGATAGCAAGGCCTTGTTGTAACTACTTCAGTTAGCCAATACTCAATTAATTCAAGCTTTTTCATATCAGATAGAGGAAAGAGTAATAGCGCCTTAATTAAATTTAAAAGCCGTGTCCCTAAAAGGCAATCAAGTAAGCTCAAAAAGCACAGGGAACGCAGGGATAAGAGCTGACAATCTACACCAGCTTTCAACTGGTTTAATAGTTTCCCTTAGTCTAAGGTGTCAGACAGAGAACACTCTGCTCAGAATTGCAATGAGATTGAGGTCATAATTTTTTCCTCCGTGACCTCAGACAAGTCACTCTTACCAGTAAAATTAAGATGATACTATGCTACCTGGCAAGTAGCTGCAGGAGCACATCCACATTCTCAGTGTGTGTACCAAGGTACAGTGCAATGAGTCCCAGCATCACTCGTGGGAAACGCTTTGGGAAGCTTTGTGAAACAGGCATCAGAATAATCCTGCAAAGGGCATTGTGAAGTCTTAGGTTTCACTCTAGTGGCACAGCTAATGGGGCTTCTTAATATGTCTTCTGCATTCCCATTTTAAAAAATCAATACACTTTAAGCTTGGTAATTATAGCAAGATGTTTAATAAGAGAACAAAAATCTACAGGACTGCTTTTTCCACAAGTTGCAGGAAGAGAAGCTTTCGTGGCCCTTCCCAGAGGAGAAATGTGTCACTGTTAGTAAGCTTAGGGTCACAGAGATTACCCTCTGTACTTCCCGATAAATTGCACACAAGCCATCTCTTCTGCAGTTGCAGGTGGGGAGGAGCAAGGGAAGAAGATGAGTATAGTTCTGGGGGTTTAAAAAAAAAAAGAGAGAGAGAAGGTGCCACTACCAGGTTTCTCTCTACAAGAGCAAATTTCAAAAGTCGGTGATAAAACTTGGTGCTCAAAGCAGTGACAGTAACACTTTTTCCTAAAATTTTATCAGCTAAAGGTGGATGGTTTTACAGAGTTTAACCAAGCGTTATCTGCAGTAGAGATGGTGGTAGAATTTGCTATTTTCTAGGCACAGAAAGCCATCTCCCATCCTGTAACAGTCAGAGGCTATGGCCAACACATTCACAGGCTCACACAAATACTTTCAGAGAGAGCAGGAAGCCATTGGTAGGACTTGGCATTTGCAGAGCCTGGGTAATTGTGCAGTTTTGGCTTGACAAAGACTTTTTAAAGACAACTGAAAGTCTATTTCAAGAAATTCACTTTCCTTCTGGTATCTGTGGATACATCTGCAAGTAGCGCAACCTCTGCAGAGCAAAGCAATTGGTGCCGAGGACCGGACGGCCACACCATACGTGCTTTAGCAGGTTGTTACTTCAGACTATCTTTAGTCTGGTCCCAGTGACTAGCAGAGG
>NW_010530255.1:6392-8028 GCF_000687285.1 Phaethon lepturus | reverse complement strand
GTGCCGGAGGAGTGGCCGCGGGCGTCGGGCGCGCGGAGCGCTGCCTCAGGTGCAGCCGGACGCTCTGATAAAACAAACAACATGTGAGCATCCAGGAGTGGGGCTCTGGAGCCCAAACAATGTCTGTGTGACCGAGTCACTGATGAGATCGGGGACACCCTTTTTAAGGTGGTTTTTGTGCAATGATAATGCTGGCAAGCATGGGCTGGGCTGTAAATGGGGAAAGCAGACAAATTTGCATCGCACAAGTTTCTGGGGATGCTAATCCAATAGGATCCGGAGGCAGACTCTTCTTTAGGCGTGATTCAGCCCCTCGGCAGTCCTGTCACCTCTCCTAACCAACAGCGTATTGCCAAAAATGCCCATTCCTCAGCAGGCAAACAGCATCAGTGCTCGCTGAACCCCAGGTTTCAAACACGGCCTTTGGATTCAGGCCAGCAGAAAAGGCTGGTAACTCTTTAGCAGCATCATTGGAAGATCATCAGCTATCAGGACTCAGAGAAAATGCTGCTTGCTATCCCGTCAGCATCTATTAGCACTGCTGACCATGAGGTGCCATCTTGCTGAGGAAAAGTGCTGCAGGAAGACGCATGAAAATAATCTGAATTTTTTGTACAGGGATTCACACAGTGGACAGCAATCAATGGCAAATGGACCGCCCGGGACTGGTGTTGCTAAACTTGCCAAGTCCCGCAGGAATCAACCTCCTCCCGCTTGTTTCTTTCGATGTCTGCATGCAACCGCTGCTGAAACGGGTCAGGCGGGCTCAGTCCTGGTGCAGGCGCTGCAATCATTGCAAATTGCGTTGCATGGTCTGTACCAAAGACAGACCGTCACTCCCAGCATGCCGGCTCATGAGTGGATGTGCACAGCCCCACCCGGCTGGCACCGCTGGTTTGGAGATGGTGGCCTTCATGGTGGCATCGTCAACATTTGCCAGTGCTGCCGTTGCATCCCTTCATCTGTTGGTCATGGCACTGACTGGTCTGCCCTGCGGTGCTTGTGCTTTCCGTGCTTTGGCTGACTCCATGGGATTGGCAGGTCCCAGAGAAACCTGTTCTCTCCTGTTCTCCTCCAGTTCAGCCACGGCTCAGCAGGGCCCCAGAAGGAGCCCAGACAGGCACATTGCTGGGCATCTCTGCTGGGGCTTGCCTGCTCCCTGTGTCAGCGCTGTCTGACCTAGACGGCTGCTGTATTTGTGCCTCTCCTCCTTGCAGAGAGAACAGATCTACCCTTGGCGGGCTGTGGCTGCAGGGTACCTCTGGCACAGCCTGCAGCACGGGGGTGGCTCTCGCTGGTACAAGACACTGCCCTGTGTCGCACATCTAGTCTGGGGCCTGCCCTGTGCGCCACTTTCCCCCAGCATTCCTCATCTTACCCCTTCTCCAGGGGATTTGTGGGCCTGAGCCCAGAACCCCCAGATTACTAGATGTTGGGGATGGAAGTTTGGGGTTGACCATTTAATCCTGTGGTGACCTGCTACAGCAAAAGAAAACACATTTGGGCACGAGGTGAAACATTCCTGTGCTGAGGTTGTGGATCTGAGGACCACCGTCGACCTTCCCAGCTGTAAGAAGCATCTTTTAGCCCTCCTTTGTATAAGACTTGCCTAAATGCAGCCAATTCCAAAGCAAAC
>NW_010530255.1:0-6361 GCF_000687285.1 Phaethon lepturus | reverse complement strand
TGCCTTGGCAGGCTGAAAGCAGAAGGGACGGTAACCTGGGTACTTACGGCTACGTAAGTCGTGAGACGTTTGTATTAAAGGACCCAGTTAAGGTTAGAGAGCGATTGATTTGGCCATTACAAAATGGGTCGTAAAAATATTTTTCCCAAAAGATTAGAATGAAACAATAAATGGATCAAAAACTATATGGAGGAAAGAGAAGTAAAGCAAGGCTTTATATAATAATCAAAAGTTTCAGTGAATGCAATAGATGATTGTATTGTAAATCAGTAAGTACTAGGGTCTTTACACAGTTAATCTGTGAAGGTGTTTGAGCTCAGGTCTCCTGTGCTGAGAAACTGGTCTCTCATTCTAGCTTTCTCACATGCTAGAAAAGCACTTTAACAAATAGTTTGCAGCATCTAATTTTTTTGTGTGTACATATACGCATAGCATATATATTATATAAATAAAACCCAGATGTTTATAATGAAGAAACTATTAATTGCAGCTCCTGGGGGGGGAAAAAAAAAGGTAGCTATGGTAATGGTTTCCCTGCAACAGAACATCTGATTTTATATAATAATATATTTCTATAATTTGTGTAGAAAAAAGTTTATAGCAAGCAAAGTATAAATTACAGTTCAAGGAATTTAGGATCTGCTAAGCTCACTCAGACCTGCAAGCCTTCTAGTCCAGGATTTTGACAATGACCAGAACGGGGTGGACCGGGGGTGTTCCAAGAAACCTTGCAACAAGCAGTTAGGTTATCCCTTATCTCAGAAAAGTTTCCATTCCTCCCCTTCCCTCTGTAATTAGAGGTTAGCTAATGCCTCAAATCATGAGAGTTTACATCTTTCCCGAGACTTCATTTCAAAAATAATTTTAAATATTTACTGCTGTAACTCTGGTCACGCTCGCTCCTCATCGAAATATCCTCGCATATCATCGAAATGTCTAATCATGGTTGGAGTCTTGCCAGGGTTTTGTTTTCTTTCAGCTTCATCCCATTTTCCTGCTGTATGATGAGCTAAGGATGGGTGTGAGCAGTGATCTGTAGAATGACCAAATAAAGAATGGTAAGAGTTTGGGGAAATTACCAGAAAGCAACAAAGTTTTCCTACATAGAGTTTTTCTGTTTCATGTAACTTACTGTAACAGGAGCAAAAAAGCACAACTGCAGGCTTTGACACCGCATTTTGGGATGGTTTTCCACCCTAATAACTCTGTGTTGGTGGCAATCCCCAAGTGTGCTGCATAGACTGGGCCCCTCCAGATGGGATCTGCGATGTGCTGCTGGCTCAGAGCCACTCAGGTGCCGGCGTCCAAGATCTCAGCCAGACCAGCCTCCTCCTCATCCTTTTCATGCCCTTAGGGCAGGCATTGAGGGCAGAGCTGCAAGGATTGCCCAACAGGGAGTAGACAAGATGACCACCGACAACAGGGACAGAGATATTTGGGGATGTGAGGTTTTGGAGAGCCTGGGCACAGCATGCTGGAGAACTTATGCCATCTGACTCTGGTAGGTCATGCCGTCCTGGAGGCAGATGCGGCCTTGGTGGGTGACTTAGCCACGTTTAGCGTAGAGGTGAAGCCAAGTCAGACACGGAGGTCAGCGTTGTGGAGATGCATGGAGATGCTGAACACGCCCAGTGTACCTGGGGATGTAGGATTTATCTGCACGCACGCATCCAGCAGTTGCTTTTCTGCTAACTCAATAGCCAAACGTCATGCTAGTGACGTGGAACCAAAAAAGCCCACGGCCACGTCTGTTTTCCCTGTGAGCCATAGGCTGTGACCCTTCAGAGCAGGTATCCGAGGGCAGCCTCATTAAAGGGGCAAGGGATGAAGTGGTGGTGTTCATGTGCAAGAGAAGGACTGTAGCTGGCAGCTCAGAACACAGAGCTTTTCTGAGACACCTTGGTCCCTCTGGGATCAGCCTTGTGGGGTCTGGGCTGGTCTCTCTGCCAGGCATGTTGTTACTTGGATGAAAGCAAGGCACTGGGGAAATGAAACAGGTTCCTGGTGGGATAACCTCGTCACAGACTCCCTGCTTGGAGGTAGTGATGGATGAGATATCGCTGATAAACTATCTGTCGTGATATTATCAGGATGGATCTCAGCGTTAAAAGCTGGTTTGACGTAGTGGAGTTTGGTTTCCTTCTCACCCCTATCACAGTGATAAGGCAGTGATGTTTAGCTGGGGTAAATACTCCGCTGTATCCCACAGCCTAGATTTTTCCCCTTCATTTGTATTAATAGCTGGCATTATTATAAATGTATTATTGTGTTCAGGAGGGAATTGTGAAATTGGCAGTTGAGGGGCTCTCTTGCACGAGGGAGAGAGCTTCTTCTCAGGCTGAGTGAATATTTAATCTTGGATCCATCCTTTCCCATATTTCCCTCCATGGTCAAAGCTGCTGAATAGAAGGGAAAACAAATGTTACCTGACTTTGAAAGTTCAGTGAATATTCAGTAAATAATCCAGTCACTATGGAGGAGACCTTGCATTTGCTAGAAAAAATCATAGGTGCTTTCCAGTGTTGATGGGTGGATCTTCAGAAAGCAAAGCATCTTTTTAAAAATGTACTAACCATTTTAGAACGTTTATTTGTATTTAAATACAAATCAAGTTACCTCAGGACATTTGATTTAAAACTCGAGCCCTCATAGTGCTAGGAGCTATAGAAAGAAATGAGAAATAGGAGAGTTGCTGCTCTAGTGGTCAGATCAACATGATTAATGGTTACACATTGTGAAGCAACATGGAATGGAAGAGACAAATGAACTGGAAGAACCGACTAGTCATAAAATGAAGTTTTTCAAAACAGACAATATCCTAATTCACCTAGCTGTTGTCTTCTGGGCATGACTTAGTGGTCCCTGGGTGAAATAGGCATTGTGGCATGATTTAAAGTAGGGCAATGTGGCCATGTAGCAAATTTTGATGGGAAGTTTACCAAAAAATGGGAAAAAGCTTCATGACTCAGGGAAGTTGAGTCTCACAGCTCCCGGAGGTGAGGAATGATCTGCCGGAGGCCTTGTGACCTCCTGGGCTGCCTCCTTAGAGACCTTGAAGGTAAAGGCAGACACCTCAGGTCGGCGCTGGAGGGGATGCTCAAGAGTGAAGCTGAGACTGTTCAGGGTGTTGTTCTTTATCCCATCTTAACTATTGCTTAAAAGCACACTTGTTCTTCAGGCTTTGGTTATTGCTCTAGCAGGCAATTTATCCGAATGAGCAAATAGCACCATGCTCTTTTCCGTCAGCTACAGCTGATTCAGATTCTATTAGTGCCTCTGACTGCTTGAAATTGCTCCTTGTCGGATGCATTGCCTGTTGCTTTCCTGCACGCAAGCGTAGGGGCTGATGCGGTTGAAGTACGAGACTTTGGCCTCCATCCCCACCGTTCCTGACAGAGAGGCTGAGGTAGCACATAAAGCCCTCCTCATGCATTTAGATGTCTTCATCAGCAGAGAGCACCGTTTGGGAAAGAGGCATTTAAAAATCTCTTTGTTGGGTTTATAGGTTCTTTAAAGCCACTTAGTCATTTAATAGCAGGTTAAAATTAGTCCATACAAGACGAGGCATCAACACAGTCTTTTCCCAAAGCTCCTTATTAGCATTGATTTTTCAGTCAGGAGAAGAGTCGAGTAGTAGAAGATTAAATTAATGATGCTGCCGTCTGTATGGTGTGCCTGGAAATGCCTGGCATCTTGTGCAGGGACCTTATCACGTGGTTTTCCATGATAGAAAACCTGAAGATTCAGCAACAAGAACACAAAAAGGTCATTCCCGTTTTTAGGGTGTTACTTTGACTGGGATGAAAACCATTCTTCCCCTCTGTCTTTCATTTCACTAATAGTTGGTGGTTGACATGACATGACTGTCATTATTCAGAACTTCATTTAGAGTATCTGGTGATTGTGGTCTTTGAATCCACGAGTGTAGTTAGAAATAATATGTTGATTCTTTCAGGAAAATCCAGTAAGAATTATCATGGGGTTTTGTTTATTGTTTTTTTTTTTTTTTTTTAAAGCCACATGTGAGGGGATGGGATGCATTCCTAGTCTTTGTGTCTCACTGCTTGGCTATTGCAGACAAAAGGGCTGATGCAACATCTGTTGAAATTAAGGGACTTCTTCCCTGGCATCAGTGGGCAGCGGAGCAGTGTGACCGGAGGAGGCAGCCTGGCCGATGCCGGAGCATGCCCTGTGCTCCTCGTGCTCTTGGACAGGCAAGGATCCCTGTGGTGGCACCCTGCAGTATATACTGAAAAGCATTAGTTGTTAAAAAGATGAAGATAAAAGGGTATAGAGGGTAACGGGCTCTGCAAGTACCTTTATTTCTGGCAAGTCTTTTTGTCTTGGACTAGTCAGACCTACCTTGAATGATGCTGAGGCAGGAATCCCATCTAAAGTGCTCTTGATAGAGAAGAGAGAGATGTGTCTCCAGCTTGATTCATCTTATCCTAACTTCATTAGACAGACAAGATTCATGTCTTTCAGAAGGTATCTCTCTCTCCCTGTCACTACAGGGAGAAGTTAGGTGCCCATGTTTATATCTTAGGTAATTCAAGTTGTGTCAGATCAATCCTGGTTTTTACTGTTGCCTTTTTCTGAAGGGACACACTTGAACCAGCACAGGTGTGTAGTATATACTCATGGCATGGACACTTGAATTTTAAGGTGTCTGCAAGACCAAGGAGGTCACAGAGCTCTGGCTCAAATATATCCTGACATTTTCCATTTCCTTTTTCCTACTTGGGAAGTAGCAGGGACTGGATAGCCTGAAGTTGGTGTACTGGTGATGTGAGGTGATTGGACCACAGAGCTTTGTTGAGAAAAATCTCCAGACCAGCTTGTTTTGCACCAGTGAAATCACCAGAACTGTACTCCTGCGCAAAGCTGTAATTACAAACTTCTTAAATGAGAAACAATGATGATAAAAAATTAATCATGAACTTTGCCTGCCAATTAACCAGTCACTAGTGTTCTCCATAGACATTGCCAAACACCTGTTGATATGTGAAAAATCTTTTTTTAGTTTGTTTTTCCTTGAAGCATCATGGACCCGTTTCCAGTTCCTTGCAGCCCATCGCTGGTTGGTCCATACCATACAGGCTGCAAACCATTGGTTTAGCAGATATTTGGGAACTGGACCTGTGCATCCCATGGGAGGAGGATCTTAGAGCCTATGGAAGAACTGATGAGGTGACTTCTTTGAAGGAGCAGGCATGAAGGTGACCATAGAGGGGCCTCAGTAAGGAGCTAACTCTGTTTGTTAACTGTCGGTGGGGCGATCATGAGCTGAGCACAATGGAGGTGGTGGCCTCTCCGGAGACAGGGGACAGTAGCTAAGGAGAATTAAAAGGAAGGAGGGACTGGAAATAATGACTGCATCTCCCCTTTTACTTATTTATTTTTGCCTCCAGGCTCTCCCCTAGAGGGATTATGCAAGTTTCCAAACCCAGAATTTGTCTTGTGGAAAAAAAAAAAAGTGTTCCAAACATTGTTTCTTGGGATGCTAACATGCCAGGCTGGGGCTCTTGAGGAAGACGTGACCCCCCTGTCTCTGCAGCTTCATTAGCTTCTGCCTCTCCCCAAAAACATATGTTCGAGCACTGCAGGAACATCATGTCATCAACAGTATAGCAGCCAATTACTTTATCCTGTTTGATGCCATCGTTTCATAAATCAGATCAGAAGGCGACGCTGGGTCATTCTGTCCTGACTGAAGTGATTTCAGTAGATCTGTGCTATTAACTGCAGTTATCTCCTGAAAATGTCAGACTGCCTGCCAAGATCTTGCCATGAGTTAAATAAGCATCTGCTGGCTGAGGATTCAAACTCCGGCCTGGATGCGATCATACATGAAATGAAAACTGTGAAACGAAAACCCACGGACTGAGCAGCTGCCTTGGACCACCAGCTCCTGCATCTTGCTGCCCCTTGGTGTTGCGGTTCTGCACAGAAAACTCATGTTTTTTTCTTCAGTGCCCAGCAGTTTTGTCCCAGCTGTATGGGGTTTGTCCAGCTGAGATATCATGTAGCTGATTGATAGGAAATTAAATATTATTTTAGAGAGACGGGACTTTTTCTGCGCGTTCATTGTACTAATTCAGTGGTTCCCCCAGACATCTGGCAAGTATTGTGGCTGTGTCTGAGAGATTCTGGAGAAGGAGCCTCGGCACTGACATTAAATGCAGCACAAGAAAACCGAGGGAAGAAGAAAATTGCTGCTTTAAGGAGGGAGAATGTTTGCAGCATTGCAAAATGGCACGGGGAGCTTTCATTGCAGGCTGAGGTTGGATTAACACCCCTGCGGCAGTGTTCTGAACTACCTCCCGGCTGTCTGGAGGTCGCTCAGGACCTGCTGCCGCCG
>NW_010530253.1:0-23135 GCF_000687285.1 Phaethon lepturus | reverse complement strand
GGGCGCCGGCGGCGCACGCCACCCCTCCCTCACCACAACATATAGGGACGCTTGCAGCCAGGTGGAACACGCTCCTGCTCTCGCTGGCTGGCGACGC
The DNA here is from genome assembly GCF_000687285.1 of Phaethon lepturus. Taxonomy (NCBI): domain Eukaryota; kingdom Metazoa; phylum Chordata; class Aves; order Phaethontiformes; family Phaethontidae; genus Phaethon; species Phaethon lepturus. The sequence continues at coordinate 23,038 of NW_010530253.1, read as the reverse complement.
TAGATCTGGTCCCTCTCCACCGCCTGTTCCTCGGGCAGGTCTATATTGACCATCAAATCTTGTAGCATCCCTCTGGGTTACATACTGTTGGGGCCATTGGTATGTTGTTTTTCCAGCTGACCCACTTTACCTTCCGAACGCACCCAATCACTTAGTGTAAACCACTGTCCATCTGCCTGCACACCCTTGAGAGCGATGATGTAAGTAAGTACAGGCTGGATCATACAGGCTGTGCTGAAAATGTGAGAATATAAAGACAGTGATAATGACGCAGATTAAAGGACCACCCAACCGGGTATCTCCAGCACTGGCTGAGCAAGTGTGCAGGGAGGAACACAGACTAGAGCAAGGTGCTTCCCCCAAAACTCCCAGCATCTAAGGATTTGTAGCTTACCACCAGCCAATGGTGGTATCCTCGCATGTTATAACTCTTAACGACTTTTTAATTCTATTAATTTCTCCAATTGCTGATTGAAACTGGATGGGGTTTTTGCATCTAACATGACATAATGTTTCCCAGCCTAACTATGGGTTATGGGAAAAAGTGACTCCTTTTGTCTGTTTTGAATGTACTGGTTTTGAATGGGAGAAAGTTTTATTTTCAGTTTTATTTGATGTCACTTAGCTATTGGATGAGAAGACACAGTGAGCAATCATTTTCTGTTCTTCTCCTCTGCCACTCATGTTATTATCATCTTTCACCTGTCTGTCTTTTATGTATGGAGAAGAATCATGTTCTATTTAATTGTTCTTCATATTCAAACCATCCCGTATATTCATGCTTATCACTGTTCTCTGCTCTTCTCTGAGAGGGGAAGACTAAACTGCATCCAGTACTCAAGATGTGAGCACACCAAGAACATCTACCAGCAAAATTTATGTTATCTTATTTCTTTTTTTCGTATTTCCTAATAATTCCTAAATTCTATCTCCTTTTTAGTAGCTACTCAGCATTAAGTTTACATTTTTATGGGCTTGCCTGTTGAAGTTCCTGAACAGTACCAGCTAGTGCAGTATCCATCAGTGTGTATTTACAGCTGAGATGATAGATTGTTTTTTGCCATGTGCATTACCTTTACCCATATCTACCTGAATGTCATTCACCATTTAATCACCTGATAATAGCATGAGATCTTTCTGCAACTCTTCAAAAGAACCTCTGATCTTTACTAATTTGGTTTTTACTCAGTATTACCAGAAAACTTGACTTTGCAGCCTCAAATACATTTTTAAAGTAATTAATATGCTAAGTCTAGAAACATATGCTTAGAAACAAATAGATTTTTTTCTAATAATAATGCTAGAAGTTCCCCAGAGATTAACAATGCTTATGACATGCATTTACCTTCCTTAGATGAAGTTCATTAATTTTGTCTGTATGAAGAGTTCAAAGCCAGATTCCTAACCTTTCACAGGAAAAGTAGCAGAAAATTTTGTCTGAATAAGAAGTGCCAGAACTCCCTATTTTTCTGTTGTTCCCATCTTCAGGTGTTTTTCTTGCTCTTTTCTTCCTCTCATATATTTTTCTGCAAAATTTCTCTACCTTCTTATTTTGTTACTTCCCATCTGTTCCTGTTTACATTTTTCTCTTGGATTAGTTTCTTCATTTCAGTGTCCTTTTTTGTTTATTCTGCTTCTTGAGTTTCCACTTTTTTTTTTTTTTTGGCTTGTTTTGTAGGATCCTCTCCAGTTCTGTACTTTTCCATTATTATGATTACAACCATTCTATCATTTCATGCTTATTATTTTTATTGGAGTGCTGAATCAATAAGCATTCCTATAAGCCTTGTGGACCCAACAAAAAGCTGGTCCCTGTTCCTGGACACTTAGCCTAAGTCTGTGACAAAACATAACGGGGCAAAATAGCAGATGTGGAAGCGCAGTGTAACAGTGAAAGAGTTAAGAGGGGGTCAGCCAAAGTCGTAACATGCCAGTTGCTTGGCTCTGCTGACCGGCGGTGGTACAGAGCCGTTGTTTGAAAGGCAATGTGGGAATCTCAAGGAGTTGTTAGATGCTCCACCAGCATATAAGGGACACTGAGGGGGAAAAAAAAGTACCCGTAGAAAATTAGTTACTGGATAAATAAAAAAATCATAGGAGAAACGGAGAGTCATAGTTGATGGGTGGTAGCAGTGAGCAGTGGTAAGGCATGCTGACCTCATAAGTCACGAGTCATCTATGCTTAATAGTATGAGAAAGGGGGAAGACAACACGACACTCAAGTTATGACTTTCCTTCTCCAGATCTATGTTTCTGGACATGTTTTTTCTACTCCTGTTTCTCCAGCACTGGAAATACCATCTAGCAACTCTAAATAATAAAAATTCTCATATGTTTTCACAGGAGCCACGATATGTTTTACAAAAGAACCAGAAAACTGACTTAGTAAAGTGGTAATTTATATTTCAGAAGGGTAACTCTTGGACAGGTCAAAGCTAACATATCAGCTTGGTGTCATTCCCACCTAGCTCCCACTTGCTCTGATATAATTGGGGAAAAGGGACACACATGTTACTCCTCTGAGATCTGTTCCCAGCTGCCTTTAGGACTTATTATGGAAATTGGATGTTGTCCCCTGATATTAAACCTACCCTCAAATGTGGAAAACAGACTTTTTAATTACAACTAACGTTCTCTCCTTATCCTGGTTACTTTGTCATCCAGATATCTGGGCCTCTGGGGTTTCTCAGTCAGATTATAGCTCACTTCATCCATTTTTACCCCCCAAAACATTATTTCACTTTCAAGTTTTGACCACTTCTTTCAATGTAATTGTTTAAAAAATGGAGGGGAGGGGGCAGGGAGAAGAGCTGACCCAGGAACCTACGTAGAGTGGGCAGTCTGCAGGCAGCAGATGGAAAACAAGCACAACAGCACTAGGAACAATGTGAAAACAGGGTCGGCAGGAAACATCAAGTAAAGGTAGCTTCCTCTATGGAAAATATATTTGCATTGACTTCACTAACTTTGTGTAAGAGAAAGGGCAAACTTTAGGCTGCAGAGTTTCTCTTCCTTTCCCTTGAAAAGTTGGCTTCTACAGATTTTAGGTGTTTTTTAACTACATAATTCAAATCAGTGACAAACAAATGGAAAATTAAATGTATTATAACTCTTTGAACCCTCCTCTCAGCCTGTATCTACACAGTACCCAGCCTAATGGCATCCTTCTCGGTGACTTGACATAACTTCCCATGGCAACTCTCTGTTATGAACAATAAATAACAAAATAGAAAAGTGGCTTGTGAACCTGTCCAAAATCTAAATTAAAAAAGTAGGATGAAATTTTACAGCGTGAAATTTTACTCCTCTTGCAGAGTTAACTGGAAGCGCTTAAGCCCTCCCTCCTGCTGGGGTTACTTTTTGAACCGCTAGACCTGACCATTGACACTCATTGGTGTCAGTGCGTTCTGGCACCTCAGTTTTGGAGGTGAAACCCACCGGGAAAGAAGCAGTAACCAAGGGTTAACAGCAGTAAGTGAAGGTGTGTCTATGCCTGAAGTCTGAATATTAAATATGATAAGAGTGCTTCAGACTGTTACCCATTAATTTTACTGGAAATAAAGCATTTACATACCTTTAATAGCTATAAGTCTCAGCACCACAGTCACTGGGCCAGTCTGCTTTTGCGTACTGGACAAAAATGGACATGAAATTACAGTAACTTCCCCTGAATTTCTCCTTTTTGTGAAAAGGAAAAGCAGTAAAACATAATGTAATCTAATATCAGACAGACATTTGCTTTACAGGATAACAGACACACTAGATTAAATTCATCCCAGAGCAAGTATAAAGAGTATAAAGTAATTCAAAGGTGTTGATGTAAATGCATGCTTTTTTATTACCAATGTTAATGACTGGAGAAGGTGAAAGGCAGTGAAAACTCAGGATTAGAGAAACATATTTACCACAGACAAAACATAGCTCACAACAGTGGATTTTTATGAGTTACGAGTGTGACTCAGTCTCCAACAGATCGCTCTCAGCCCTACAAATCCCTGAGACAAGCCACTGCACCTCTGCAAGTTGGCTGATATTGATAGTTACCATTCCCCTTAATCTGTTTCAAAACGGTGAGAACCATTTTTCTTTCATTTTGGAGCAGCCTGTACTGCCTTTCTCAATCTGCCAGCTAAATCCTCTAGAAATCAGTCTTGTGTCCTTCTCTGAGTTTGGTGGGACAGGAAGAGCAGAAGGAAAGGAAGACACTGAGAAAACACAGCATATCAGCGATAGACATAGCAGGTGTTTGAGACTTGCAACGTTCAGATAAGCTCTAAACATCTGATGGACATTTCGCTGAGCAGAAGTCAAGGAACAGTTGAGATAATTATGCTCATTCTTGTGACATTTCTGCAGAGGAAGAAGAAGAATGGGTCTGAGGATGGTGACATGACACATGGGGCAGCCAGACTGAGGTTTCTTCCAGTTTTAGAGGCAGAGCGAGTAAGGATCCTTTTAGAAGGTTTAAAGAGTAACTACAACACAACCTGTGGATATAAGGTTCATCACATGCCTTATCTAAGAAGTTAAGGTCAACCTTCTTAGAAGAATAAATTATCGGAGACCTCATCCCATGTAACATGGAGGGATTTCTTCACAGCAGTAACAGGTTTTCTTACCTTGGATGAGGGAACCAAGTTTTCGGGTACCTTTGTATTTGTACTCTAAATTAAAACAACAACAATGAAATGAAAAAAAACCAGAAGCACTTCAATGTACAGGAAAATTAAGTGAACCATTAAAAAAAGGAAATACAGCAAAAAACTTGCATACATTAAGGGTTCCCTAATCCCTCTAAAGAGATCTGTGTATCCAGAGCAGAGCAGCAGAAGCGCTAAAGATGGAAGATCAATATAAAAGAGGCAGTTCTTTGTGAACAGTGATTTTGGCATTTTAGAGTTCAGAAACCCCTACAGGAAAATGAACCTCTGCGCAGTGTTCTGTAACACGGAAATTAAAAACAAACAAAAAATTGTCTGGGCATGCTGCCTGAAAGATTACAAGACTGTAACATTAAATATGAGAGCAAATACAATTCAGAGCAATCAGAAATGCCTACATGTTTTTCCTTTGCAGCAGCAATGAGAAATCACATCTTGATTTAGAATGTAATTCTGTAGAAGCTTCCAAGAGTGTAGAAGCTGACTCACACAAGTAAAATCTTGCATGAGTTGCACGTTCAGTAGTGCAGGTAACAAATTTCAGTGCAACTTCAACCCTGTTGGGCATCCCTAAAACCCATTCTCTTTTGATGTGTTGCCAGCAATGGAGTCACAACACCTTTGTGAAGCTGCTGGTTGTGATACCCACATTGTTCTCAGCTAAATGAGTGTAACATCCCTTTGTTCAAAAATAGTTGAAACAATAGCAAATCACTGGCCCCAGAAGAGTTCACAGGGAAAGTGGACAGCAGTGCTGGCCATGGGGCTTTCCAAGGGTCTGATAAAGGTGGGAGAGGTGAGAGACTTGTTTACATGAGAGTATATATTTGATCAAAACAGGGTAAATACCCAAGGAGTACTCCAACAGAACAGCAAAGCCATTACACAGGCTTTGTAATTGTCTCTGCAATTTTTCTGCTGCTTTCTTTTTGCATAGTCTTCAAAAAAGAGGCAGAAAAAGAGCATGGTTGCCATGGAACTGCTTCCTGCTGTTTGGTTACTCTATATCTACAGGATGCAAGAACGGGACAGCACCAGAAAAAAAAAACAGCAACCTTCATCACCACTATCTTCTCTTAAGAGTGACAATGTGCAATACCCTGACTGTAAGCAAGCTGTAGGAACATAAAAAGGTAGCGTGGGGAAGGGATGGGGCAGTTTTCATGAAAGAAAACCTTGAGCTGTTCTTATAAATTAGCAGGGGGAAGACTATAGATGCTTGCAAAAATAAGTCCCTTGGGCATTATGATCTGAAGAAATTAAAGTGAGAGATGAATACTTCACAGAAGGAATTAACCAATGTCAAAGGTTTCCTGGAAAACAAATCTCATTCCATGATGGCATTGCTCACTGGAAAGCAACAGCAACCACCCAGCCACGCAGAAAAGCTGAGTTGCATCACTCACTGTTGGAATCAGCAAGACAGACCAGCAGGGTGGCCTACGTTCTGTGAATAATTTCTCAAAAAAAAAAAAAGTTTTGTCCAGTTTGAAACTTGCTAGCCATTCTCAGCTAACTGGGTAGGCAGCTACCCCAACCAGAAAACAGCTCAGCATTTCTCCGCCCTGTGTGTAAAGCACAGATACCCAGAGGGTCAAGAGCAGACCTGTGCCATGACACAAGAGCCCATTCCTTTAAGTGCAGTTCTTTTTCTTTAAGTTGCCTGGCAGGACTATTTCAGGCAATTCAATACTACAGTCCAAATGAACAGTTTTGGAGAGAGATTAAATAGGAGAGATTCTTTTGTGAAACCTCCTGCTCTTTGTTAGTGCTGCAAAACACGTTGCCAGCAGAGAGGGCTCTTCCCCAGGTCCTTTCAGAGCATCTGTCAGTCTGAGTGAGCCAGGGTGGGAGTGAGAAAGAGGCGGCTCCCTCCAAACTGGCAGGGGCAAACAAGCTTTTACCCTAGGTGGATTCAGATTCGGTAGAGATACTGAAGATTAACTGGCAGCAGACGAATTCATTGCTGCATGTAAGGCTTGGATTTGCAGATGAACAGAGACCATAACACTTAAAGAAAATATTTTGCCATGAAGCATACTTTACATTGGAACTGTGAATTGAAAGAAGCCGGTACTGAAGAAGAGGAAAGCCAATCAATGGAAGAAAATAACTATGGAAATGTGAATACCCTTTTGTGAAAAGCAATAAAAATGAGCACCCTATGAAATGGGCCATAAATGGAGCTTTCAGTGTGCTTCAGTACCAAGATTTTCTGAAGTGCAAGGAAGCTTTGCACTTGCCTTCCCAGTCTTTGCACTTCATCCTATAATCTGAGTTCACTATCAGAAAAAAGCCACAACTGCTCTTCAACCATCTATGCACCTACTAATTTTTCCTTAAGCATCCTTTTTCTTCCTGCTTCCTGATCACACCGGAAATTATGCTGAATAATCACTGTCGATTGAAACTGGCTTATTGTTGCAAGAAACTACACTTCTGTACTTCTAAAACAGACTAATTTCTTCAGTTCTCCCTGTGTATTTAAGTGAAACTTTTAAAATCTTGTAGTGAATTATGATAGACACACGGAGATCTAAGTGCAGTATTTTAATTCTTCATGGGATGTTTTTTGCAGATTAAAGCCTCCTGCTCTCACAGGATTGCATGAAATCCTCCCACCATCACCAAGCAGTCTTTGAGCAGAATTTTTGGTCTCCAGCTTGTGCCTTGAAGAAAAGCAGGTGCTTCATAATCATGGTAGCCACTGCAAAAAAAAAGCTCCAACAAACAGAAGGAGCAAAGGAGACAAAACTGCCTTGTTATTATCTAAGACTCACAGAAAAACAAAACAGTTGTTAAATGAGGTGACTGGAGAAGGAAGGAATGATTAGCCTAGTTTTCCTGAACACTGAAGAACTACTGTTAGCACTCTGAAAGAGGTGGTCTTCAGTACCTGCAAAGTGCTTGCCCAGTTCTCTGCTCAAAAAGGACGGCCACTGTGGCCAATCTGGATGCACTTCTCTCTTTCAGGGTTCAGTTTATTGCTCAAATAGAAGTCTCAAAGTAGGCAAACGGGTGATGATGCGAACTCTCTCCTGCAGCCACAGCCATCCCCTTACTTCATGTAACTGGCCCCTCTCTCCGTCTTTGCCCCTTTCCACTGGAGAAGAGCTGAGAAGTGTCTGATCGAGCCTGCAGGAGACACAGCCCATTCCCCTAAAAGACCCCCAAGAGAGGGTTTTCCCAGGGATGTGAGCCAAGCCTGTGAAAGCACATGAACTTCACTATCTAGACCCACAGGTGTTGGAGGACATGTTGGTCTCTGTTACTTACACAACAAATCTATAGCTGGGAAGTCTCCTGAACTTAATATGGGTCTGGCATATTTTGCAGCTGGTTTGTTTCTGATCACCCATTTTGCAGCCACCAAATGGTATTCAGTCCTCTGCAGGTAGCTCACTTGCTACATTAGGCTGTCGCTCCACAAACTTAGACATCCAGTGAGGGGAAATGGGAATAAAAACATGCCAGAAAGTCACCTTCCTTCCCGTCTCTCCGTTCTCCTCTGGATTCACAGCACATAAAGCAGCCCAAGGCTGAACAATGAGCGCAGCGATGCCCGCAGTGTTACACCAACTCAAGGTTTAGCGGTGCTCAGAGTGCTACAAAGCATTAGACAATGAGTAAGCCTGCCTAAGTAGACAGCAGAAAATAAGTGTTATTATTTTCCTTGCAGTGATGGTAAATGGAGCCTCAGAGAGACTAAATGACTTGCCCATGGTCAGATAAGTGATATCTTGCAAAGCTAACACATAAAACCAAATCATCAACTTACGAGTCTAACACCTTAATAACAAGGCCATTCTTCTTCATTTCTTTCAAGAGTTTGTCCCTGAAAGCTGGTGTAGAACTGTAAAAGTTTTCTTCCATTTTTTCCATAGTGTCCCTCACTCTTTTCCAGCCTGCTGCAGAGAGGCTACAGTCAACAGACTATCATGAGGGCTCTCAGATACATATTTCCATGTAAACTTAAAGAAAAATACCTACTCCAAACTTTCCATATGAAGAAAAAACAGAAGTTTCAACTCTACAAACATCAGTAACTACAACACTAAGTCATCTTATGTAGAACACAGCTATGTCAACAGTCAGCACAGAGCAACATAATTAAGAAAATGTGCATTGCATGTCATCCAACCATAAGCCAGAGCTCTAAGCTCAAGAGGAAGGACTCTGTTTATCACAAATTTCATTCACCTTAATCTTTTAACTGGCTACACAGTGTTTTCACAGGAGTGTTTTTTATATATATATATATGTAACTATATTTGCATACCTAAAGCTTTTTTTCCCCCATTTATGGAGGTTTAAGATCAAAATTTTCAAATGTAGTCAAAGAATTTCACTGTAAGTATTTATCAAAAGTAAATAGATCAGATCACGGAGACACATTTGGCAAGGAGTAGGAGGAAACCATGCAGAATTTTGTTTGAAAGAGTGTAGTCATGCTGAAGAGCAAGTTCAGACTAGTTTGGAGATATGGAAACAGGGAGACCCTGTTCACCTTGATTTACGCTGAACAAGAAGCCAATGACTGACTTCTCATTCTTACTGAAAGTGCTAAGTTTTCTACCTTAACTGGTCATAGCAGACGTTTCACAGTGCAACTGCTTGATTCAGAGACACAGAGACAAAAATGCTACAGCGATGCCCAGATGTCACGTAACCCACAATTTTCTGAAGGCTCATTCTGCCCTGACTGCGGTGGAAGAAGGTCAGACTGGAGAAGGACAGTGGTTCAAAGTGGTTTGAACCGCAACTACAAATGACAGAGAGTAATAACCCCAACGCATGAGTACAGTCCTCTGCCTACACTTTCCTCTCAGGGAGAGGAAGACGAAGAGGCGATGGTGCCGGAGACGTCCGAGCACAGCAGGGAGGGATTTCTCGCCGCCCTGCAGGCAGCCCAGTGTTCGCAGGCAGGACGCTGCCGGTATCATTCCTGCCAAAATTTCGCTTCCCGCAGCTCCTCTCCTTTCACTGTTTCATTGTTATTGATCGGGAAAAGCCTGGAGCGCTCTGTCTTCGGGCAGAGCAGGTAAGGAAGAGAAAGTGTGTTGAGCAGGCTTCATCTCTGATCCTGGTGGTCCCTCTAGAGGTAAAAAAGTAGTGCTGTTTCCAAATCTGTCTATTCTAAGACATCCCCACCGAGCTGACAAACTAGGATAGGAGTTCTGAGACGCTTGCACGTATCCAAACAGGTCTCAGGCTGAGATTCATCCACTACAAATTACCGGGTTGTAGTACACGACAAGTTGTACCAATTTAACGTACCCATCAGCTGAGCACAGGCTGCGGTGCTGCGCTCAGCTCTGCCTCGTTTCCAGGCCTCAAACCTCGAGGCTGAAGACTTTTCAATATGCCAAGTAAGAATCCTTATACTTGACAGGGTTCTTTTCCTTTTTCCATACATTCATTCCTTTCTCCCCCAGCATTCATGTCTTCATTTTCAGGTGCTGAAGGGAAAACTAAAAACACTTAAGTACTGTTTTCTGAATAAACAAAACTTGACATTATCAATGTTTATTGGATTATTTTATATCATCCACCTTAAGTTTAGTTACACTCAGGAAAGACATCCATCGTTACTATTAATGAAAAAGAAACATTTTCTAGGAGCACAGCATCTTCTGCTTCTTTCTCACGGTGATTACATATTGATCACAAGAAGATCCTCGAGAGAAGAGATAGCAACAAAAGCTCTTTGTCTGATTGCTCTGCTGCTGATTGGCAGCATTTCACAGTATGCATACCCAATTTCACACACACACAAATACATATGCCTTCAGCTCTGCAGACGCACACAGTCAATGGAGCTCTAAGCCACCAGCTTGTCACTTACTGTTACCAGATGAACAGTGCAGTTCAAATCAGCAGGGCACCCAGGGGAGCTGCAAAGGATTTTGCCATTGCATTTCAGGGGAATGTAGCTGGACCCTCGGTGAAGAGTACAGAAAAAAATGTGCACGTACAAACCTTACGCAAGCCTGGGAGCAGCGCTTCCCGAGGTTGTGGCAGTCTATCTGGGAGGGCAGCTACTTAGTCACAGACTGCATTACTCCAAACCTGAGTCATTGGTATCAGCACTAGTTTCTCACCATGGCCCTTCACTAGATCTTGATCAATCTGGGCATCACGAAAGACTTTCCAGGATAAGTGTTCTGGAGCCAACAGAGGTTTACAGTGATACCAGCCTTCTCAAGCCAAGACATGATTCATTAGCTAGCAAAATCAAATATTTGTGCACATAGCTTAAGTGTCATTAAAAAAGCCTCTTTATCGAGCCTGCCAGCTCTCTCTGGTTCAGTATGGTGGCTCCCTGCACTTTGCCTGGAGTGCAGATACAAGTTTTCAGTGGCAGCCTCATGGCCTCAGGTCTGATAATGAGCTCACCCAACTCCAGAGGAGTCTCACTCACCAGCGACCATTAAATCTTTAATGTGACCAAGACGTTAGTCTCCAGAGCATCCCACGGCCTCTCCACTCACACGGTGGCAGGTTCCTGCTAGACTAGACATGATTCAGTGATTCTCATCCAGCCCATTCAATTATTTGCAGAGAGGCCAAACCACTGAGACCAAGAGTCAGCAATTTTTAATTTAGTGGGTATCTGAGTCATACACCATTAGAAAAGAAAAATAAATCTAATTGTTAATTTCTAAGTGCTAACACTGATTATGGTACCAGTTCTCCCTAGTCTCAGGCAGCTGCCTCAACTTTCTGCCTTGGTTTAATTTATCTAGGAATTGAAGATGATAATTTGTCAGTAAGGAAAACAGATGTCTTCAGAATGCTTGGAGATGAAAACTGCCCTGGGTATCCTGGCTAGTATTGGATATTAGAATAATAGCAATGAATGTATATTTTTGCCTTCCTTCAATTTGCTTTGAAGAATCCCAAACAAACCAGACTTCAAAGGTATCTTCAGTGAAGTATTCCTGGCTTCCACAGATTAAGAGATACACACAGAATACAATTTCAACACAGGTGAAGGAATATCAAGATTACAGATGGCTAATGCATCTACTAGATAAATTCATAAAAAATAGAAAATTCTCCAGCACTTCAGCACTTTAGCTGAAGTGACTAATCACAATGGCACACTCAAAATGTCAGGAAGGTTCTGTAGCTAGAATGACACAAGACTGAAGAATTTACCAATCCACTCATACATGACAATGAACCTAAGGCACTCCCATGCATTCTCAGAGTTGAAATTACTTTCAATTTGGGAATACTTAATCACTTCCATTTCTTTTAATATAGCACTATTTATATTGTAACCCTGCGTCAAGTGAGGTTCTTCAAAATACTCTGCACAGGAGCAAACCCTACAGGCTTCCTCAGCAACTGCCCTGTTATGTTTTTGTCCACAGCACAGAGAAGGCACCTGGCTTTTCTTTTACAATGGGGCAAGCACTTTCATATCACATTGTATTACCAAGAGCCTGTGCAGACTGTTACTGCAAATTACCTGTTATCTGTTATAGCTTCCTATTCAGAAACTTTAAGCTGAGCCTTGGAGCTCTTCTTAAATCCCAAAGAAGAATACAAAAATTTTGTCTTCAACTTGTGGGAATGTGGCAGTCAACATTAAATTGCTGTAAGTAAAATCTGACTGCTTTTGTTGCTCTCTCCTTATTCTCATTGCAGAATTACTCTAAGACTGTGTGACTTTGTTTTCTGAATGTAACATCTTCATTTATTTGAAACTACTAGATGCACATACTCATTTACTGACATATTTTTGCTAACAATATTTAATGCCTTCTTTTAAAATACGAGAACATGGCTAGAATTTGAGATAGAATATAATTCTAGATATAGGCCTCAAAATGTTCCGTTAGCAGGAATAAACCTGTAGCAAAGAATAAAGAGTTAGGAAGAGGTCTTGGGTTTTGTTTGTCATTTTTTATTAAATTGTTTCCTCCTTCTGTTTAAACCAGGATGTTCTATGAATACTACTGAAAGAGCAACATCACTAGATACTATTGGAGAATTAGAAAGCAAGTGGCAGTATGAGATTTGGCAGGTCTATAAACAGAAACATTTCACTTATCAGGAAAAGGGCCACAACAAGTACAGCAAATTTCAGCCGAGTGCCTCCACCATTCTCAGCCAGGGCTTCACGAGTAGAAATCACAACAGTTCTCACAGCAGGCCATATCTATGCTCTTCCTAAGTATTGGTCCTCAAAGTAGCCAGGAGCATGATGTTCTGCTAAATCCACTTGCTTCACATTGCAAACAGCCTGCAGACAGTGTGATGGTGTTTGGGAACACACTGAGACTGGAAGACGCGCTAAAGCCATGCTAAGCCATAAGCCACACTGAGGCAAGCAGCATCCTTTGGGCTTCCAAAGACAGCTTCTATTCCCGCGTCACGTGGGGCAGGCTCAGTGATTGTTCAGGAAATTAATATAGTCTCTAGGCCCTCAAAATAGCGTGTATACATAACCATTCAGTCTTCAGCTTCTGAAGGAATTTATTTTTCTCAATTATACCGTTAAAATCCCAGGTAAATAGGTTCCGTGAGATAGAGAGCTACTCACTGAGATGACAGCTATTCCTACAGCTGGGAACAGGAATGGTACCAGAACTGTTTCTGGTGCATGTGGCACTGAAAGTAATAAACTATTCAGTAAAGACTGTACAGATTTTGACAACTTAAGAACAATAATTTCTCAGTATCAAAACTCCAGCTGACTTCAGTGGGAACAGAACCGAGCTGTTGGCAGTAACTAGCATCAGATTTAAAAATCTGGATTATTGGGAGCCCTCAATTAAACTTCGGTGATGATATGCTGATGACATGATTAAATTATGCTAATACAGCCTTTGAATGCTTTATTAATTCCACTGAGCAACCTGGCTGTTTCCCAGCCAGCTGGAAGCAGGTCAAAGTTAGGCAATGCTTCCAGGGCGGGCCCCTGACAGACATGAGTAATTACCCTGGAACCTTAGTCCTGAGAACTCTTTCTAAATGACTTGAAAAATAAGCCACGTTACATTGCATTTTGCAAACTGACATTTTCTGTCCATATCAGGCTTTTATTTAAGTAGTTTAGGTGTTCACGAGAAAATCCTGGTTGGAATTATGCCATTTATTCCTCTATTTCAGGAAGAAGATAAAAGTAGGAAGGCAGAACAAACGTTGTGTTCTTCTGCAATACTGCTCAGCTCATTTAGCTGCTTCTCATGATACAGTTAAATAAAACAGTGATGATTCCATGACGCTATACAATTAATCTCTATACACTTCTATAGATTTATGTTGCAAATAATCCAAATTTGAAAATAGCTGAAAATAGATGCATGCACTGCACATAACTTTCCCAACATCCATGTATGGGGATTACAGATTCACGGAGATTTCTCTGATCGTATGTTGCTGGCTCGCTCCCTCATTTTCTCTGCCCAAGTATGCCTTAAGTAGTGAAATGTACATTGCCATTATTAAATTTTACATCATGACTGAAGTAGCCTCATAGGAAAAACAAAATCACAGTCAAAGGGGACGGGGACGGTGAAATAATGTTTCTCCTGTCATGCAGAGGATGTTGTAGCTGTGCTGGAGAGCTCTGCCACTTCACTTTGTGTTCTGCAACCTCAGAATATTTCAGTGCTTGCCCTCATCTAACTGCAGACCATTAATCAGACAAAAACGTATATTTTGGCTTTAGGAAGTACTCACAAACCACTAGAGAAAGGCCATAAAACAATATTGAATATGACCTAATCTGAACTCAGAAGCAGAAACAGTAGATTCTTTTATTACTTCTTCTGTGTTTTTTCTCTAAATTCAGTCAATCTGTATCACAGTACCACAAAGTTTAACAAGAAGGACGTCATTCTATCTCTTTAAAATAATTTCAGCTTTCAGTCTTTTCCACTGATGGTAAAAAATCAAAGCCTTCATTGTCTTTTTGTTTCCAGTAACTACATTAACAGTTGCTCCATCTTATGTATTCTTTAAGACAAAGCCTGCCACCTCATGTTACTCATTTGATTTCAACGGAAACATTTGGATGAGTTAGATTTGCAGGATTATATGCATCCAGTGATTGCATGGCATGGCTGTCACACAGTTACTTGGGCCATGGCTAACTTCTTCACAGAACAAGGAAGTGAAACTCAGAAACCCAGAGGATGCAAGTGCTCTTATCCATAGGTGAGACCAGGCTTCCATAGGCACTCATACCAAATCTATGTGCTGTTGGATAAGCCAGCAGTAGAAATCTGATCTATATCACTATCTACACAGATCACATTCTGATGTGATTAAAATAGTAAGAGTATAAACTACAGAGCTTATACTGGCTTTATAATTTTACATGAGCTTTACATTGGATGTTGGAGAACAAGTGATTCCTGTTCTTGCATAAAGTAACTGTAGCACTAAGACAATTGTAGATATAACCAGCACAAGCATAACCCAATTAAATGTTTTAAACAAGGCTGAACTATCAGAGAAACTTTATGCCAGATCAAAGCTTTGGGTCATGCAGCAACACATTTTAAACCACTTGTAGGAGTCCCAAAGTTGAACTTAGTATTTCGTTAAACCACAACCCAAATTGGTTCCAGTGTCAGTGGCTCTGTGTCTGCAGCATTATACTTCTGATTTTCATAACAAAATTAATAATTTAAATCTAAGTAAAATGTGGTTTGTTTCTTTTTTTCATTTCACTTCTAGATCATCACTGTCGAAATGCTTATCTGAAATCTTTAATAAACATGGTCAGGCAGTAAAACCTAACTGTTGGAAAAGTCAGTCTAATCTGACATGCTTTTTTCCATATTTAGCCCCTGTGATCTAACACGTATGTTGATCTAGCAATGAACATCTGATGTCTGAAAAGCCAACTTTTCCATGGCGATCCCAATCAAGCATATCAGTGTCTGAGCACTGCTCTGAACATCAGTCTCTGAGGATTTACCAGTTCATGGTGACTCCTATTAATCACCTGTTTCTGCTCTTCTCCAACTCCATCCCACCATATGCCCCCCTCCCTGATCAATCACCTGCAGCCACATATTCACCCCAACACTACTGAGATGCATTTTCATTCACCTTCTGCAGTCCAGAGCTCTTGCTCCCCTATAGCACCATATAGACATAAAAATCCAGTCTTGAGCATGTAAACACACTGATGCACGCAACAGGGTAACTTTAAATGGTTTATGTTCATAAAACTGTTAAAAGAGGATCAGAATTCAGTTCAATTTAATTCTGGTTGTTATTTACAAAAAACAACAAGGAACCAACAATAATACCACTTGGCTTTTATAGCTAAGTAACACAGTAAATTGCAAACTGCAGATGGTAAACAAAATAATTCTACAAGCATTTTCAAGCAAAGAATAAATTACAAACTTCCACAAAACAAACACCCAGCAGTATCAATCAAATTATTCCTTACAAGCAATACCTACTCTAATCACAGTCACATACTAAGCAAAGCCATGACTCAAACACAAAGATTGGCTTTTGCCATCTGTTTTGAAATTGTTGGACCACCACTTAGAGAAAAAGCACAAGCTGGCATTTCTTAACACTGAGGCCATTAGTGAGAGGAGAAACATGAAGTGCTAGTTTGTTTTCTTGCCAAATAGAATCTTGTACAATTTTAAAATATGGTAACACATGAGTGTTTCACAGAAACTGTTTATTTACCATATTGATATCTCTAATTTCAGACTGAGCTTTGTATCATTTTTTTCATATGCAGCATTTCTCACTCAAAATGCTAAGCAAATGTGACTCCATTTTGCCAACAGCACAAAGAGATGGTTCTTGCACATTGTCCTCAAAGTAATCCCAAATGGGACAGGAAAACAAACATACAACTTTATTAGAAACTGTGCACACGATCACAGCAATGCAATGTGCAAAGCCACTAAATAGAGCCCGCTCACAGATGCACACTGACTCCTGACAGCACTTTTCCTCCAAGTCTGAGGTTGGTTAAGGCGCAGAATGAGCAATGTCTCACCAGTTCCTCCCGTCTCTTACACAGGGTGGTACAGATTGCCCTTTTCTTCCTAGAGCAGAACCTATCTATCTTGATACTGTTACTTTCCTTATTGTTAGACAAACAGTCAGTGCTGATTAATTTAAACAAAAAAAAATACTACCAAACCCTTCCTCCCACGAGGTGTTAACTACCTGTTTAGGGCACAGCTTTTATACAAGTCTGCATATGTGTTCATCAAACAGTCACAAATGGAGACCCTCATACAAAATGAGGGTCACAGTTTCATATGGGAGTACCACTAGCAATGAGCTGTGAAACCAAACAGTTTGGGTTCTTTTTACCCTTCCATCCAGATATCCTTTAAAATGGATTGCTCTTTTAACACACTTTTTAAACCAGTAATCACAGTGCTTTTAACGATATCCGAATGCAGGTATGTTTCTGCATTTTTAATAATGCAGTGGGTGTAATGAGTCACAATGCACTGAGTGAAAATAGAGAGTACTGACTCATGTCTATTAAAACATGTCTCAACTAGATATGTTGTGACTAGATAATTATGCACTGAATAGCAGAAGAAGGTATTATTAGGAAGCAAAAGTGAAGGGTCTATTTGTCCACGAAGCTTGAGAAAGGTACATCCACATACTAACCAGATGTGATATAGTTAATCAGCTCCTGCAACATGTGACCATGTGCCTGGCAGTAAAATGTGCCCCAGACATACAAAAATCTCAAATTCTTTCAGCATAGTGAGACACCAAGATTACATTAGGAGCCCCTGGGCTCTGACTATCAGATGCAGAATTGGCCACATCCATCAGACACTGTTGCAGAACCAGGTCCCAGATCTCACCGTTGAGACACCAAGATTACATTAGGAGCCCCTGGGCTCTGACTATCAGATGCAGAATTGGCCACATCCATCACTGTTGCAGAACCAGGTCCCAGATCTCACTGTGATCTATGATCAGATTAGAATACACTATTCCTACATATTGCAACCCCAAACCACAAGTTCATCACTACCAATACAACTGAACAAGGTGCAGCACCTCTAAATAACGGATCATGGAGCACAGTACTTGCAACACACATAAACCCTGTGGGATTTTAGCAAGGATTTACCCCAGCCCCAACTCTGCTGCAATTTATCATTCTTCATTTTTGGTTTGGGGGGGGGGTGTGCCTTGGGGACACAGAGTAAACCATGCTGTGACCCTGGCAGACATCCTGGAAGAGAGTCCAACATAGACCAGCCAGCACTACAGGGAAGCTGAAGGAAGCTGAAGACTCCTGCAGTAACAAGGTGAGCATGAGCCAACATATGCCCTGGCACTGAAGGTGGCTAACAGCATCTGGTCTGCATTAACAGGACCATAGCAAAAGAATCAAAAGAAGTAATTATTACCCTCTACTTAGCACTCATTGGACCCACACCTAGAATACTGCATCCAGCTTTGGCACCCTCTCCTCACCCCAGTAAAACAAAGACATTGACTAACTGGAGCAAATTCATCAGATGGCCACCAAGATGGCTGGGGGCTGGAGCACTTGCCCTTTGAGAGGCTGAGTGATCTGGGCTTGTTCAGCCCAGAGAAGAGACAGCTCTGGAAGGACCTAACAGCTGCCTTCCCTTACCTAAAAGGAAGTACAGTGCTCTACGCATCCCTGTAAATCAAGACAGACTCAAAAGAAGCTTGGTAAGTCCTTCGAACAAACAGAGGAGATCAATGGTTACTTTCAGTATGGAAGGCATACCTTCAACAATATCAGTTGGGTTTTCATTAGCAAGAAACTGGAAGTGTGAAATTTTCTACTTGTGCCCGGCTACAGAGCTGAAAACCTACTAGTCAAGTACTTCAACAAGAAGCACTGCAAAGACAAAGTCCCGCTGCAGATGTGAGCCCACATCTGCATGCAGCTCTCCTCCATGGTAACCACTAGCAGACAAAGCATTAATTTTGTGGAACTCTGCCTGGGCTGGCTCCTAATTTGGCAGCCATCAATATTACTTTTTCAAAAACTCTTTGTTGGACCTTCGGTTTGAAAGGAAAAGGAACACTTTGCCTCACTTGAATTCTGTGGATATAACTAAAATCAAAACACGTTTGACAGGAGCAACAACATATCACTAACTGCTCTACTCCTCCATCCCTGAGCTAACTGCACGACAAGTAACCTTTCCTAGATTCCAGTCAAATGAGCTGAAGCCTTCCAAGCAGGAAGTATATATGCTTTAGATGCAAAATTCCTCCAATCTTTTTAGTAACTGACAAAGTTATTTCCTAAACCAAGAGTGTGACTTACAGAAAAGAACCACCTCTCAGTACAAATTATATCCACCACCACTCTTCCACTTACATGAATGTTTCCTTCATCCAACACATACCAAAAACATATACATTTATCCCAATGCCAAATAAAACATTCATGGGCACACATTTTTATAATAACTTCCCAGAGGATGGGAAAACACTTAAAGCCAAATTGTTTATTAAAATCCTTCATTAAAAGCATGTATCACTTAGGCCAGAGCATTCTCAGATGCTTTCTCTCTTAATAGCCATATTAATAACTAAAGTCAACAGTTCCAAAGGATATTTACCAGCTAAGTTCAAATCTAATAATCCCATTTTAGTAGCTATTCCGGGAATCCAAATCCACAGACAACTTTGAAAATCTTACCCACAGAGTACTTTCAACATTCAATACATGCATTTACAAATACAACCTGGAGTACTTTCAGTAGACTCTCCTCACTAATGGTTCTGAAGTGTTACAACTCTCTTTATGGACAGGCCACATTTCATCTACCACCATGCTGCAAAATAGCTCTGTAAGCGGTTACAGTCCTGTCTTTATAGAGTGATTCATTCCCTTTAATTAAATGCCCTTGAAATATTACTGCTACAAATGTCATCAGATGCAGCCTTTGTTTGAAAATAAGATCAACAAGTACAGTAACAAAAAGAGAGCTAACTTTCTCACTCCTAAGAAACACAGGAACTAAGTTTGAATGATTTTTTTTTTAATAATTGTCAGTTCTACAAAACTGAGATTCTTTTACATTATCGACCCAAAAACCCAGTCCTTCAAAAATGCCTTTTACAGAATTACAATCTCTTTATTCAGATGAGAATTACCAAGGAGCATCAAAACAAAAGCAAGAACCAACAAACAAAACAACAATTAACATAGTGATTGAGTCGTCATTTAAATATTTATTTCAGTGCTATGTCACCCAAGAATTCAGTTTCTGTTCTGGACTATGCTTACATAGCTGAAGTGACTGATTCATCTAATTTTGCCAATCAAGACAAATCCAAACTTCAAAGATGCATCTTATGACAACAGACACAGAAGTAAAATAATGTGTCAGTCTTCAGGAACTGTTGTACCCTCTGGTCGATGTATCATTAACACTAAAACAATATACCAGAAATGGTATAGGAGGAGGAAAAGGTTTCTAGTGTAGAGAGAGGGTGGTTCTCAAGATCAGAGTATTTGCTGTACTTGGCAATTACCTGCAAGTTCTTCATTTGTATTTTAAAAGCCACATTCCTTTTTTCACAGGCCAAGAAGAACCACCAAAAAATTAGAGGAGGAAAAAGCAACTTAAACACATAAATACATGCATCAACTCCTGAGATACAGATCTAACCTCCCAGTAACTACAAAGAGAAGTCAGCTCACCCACCATGTCTGAAATTGCAGTAGGACTATAACCTGTGAGTTACAGGTCCATAAATTCTAAGACTTCAGCAGCATCCTCTTTAGAAGATTCCACAAAAAAAATGTTACAAGCATTTTAGTCCAGATTTCACAGGTTACCTTCTAGCCTGTTTTGAATGTAGTTCAGGGTCATAATTTTTCTTGGGGAAGTCCAAGAATAACGGTGCTTCTTGCTATCTGGCACCTTTTCAAAACACAAACGACAGCTCTCAGCCAATCTCATTTCCCCCTTGAGACACACGTATTTGGTTTGGTGATTCACGGCCATTCACAGAAAGAGGATACCCATTTCAAAAAGGTTTCATAACATTTAGTTCTGTGTTCTGTTCTCCCAGGTTCCATACACTACACATAAGTGGAAAACTTCACAACTCCAGTTTCTTGCTAATGAAAACCTAACTACTGCCACTGAAAGTAAATCTTACTATCTTCTGTTTATTCTAAGGACTTAACTGAGTTTGTTTTGATTCTGTCCTGACTTACACACAGGGGACTAAGGTGGGAAAACTTCGAGCACTGTACACAGACTTGACCACCAAAAGTAGATAAAATCTGCACCAGTTAAAAAATACCACTGGGTTATTACTTTTAGGACTGATTATAAGACATGCAAAGAAGCTGTATTAACCTATTCTCCTTACAGTTGCACTACTCACATTCCCATTTAAGGCCCTAAACTCTGATCCTGGAAGCTCTGTACTCTGAAAGCAATCGGCCTCAGTTTGGAGACTCCAAGACTGTTCTCAGTTCTTCCAGTCGGGGCTAAGGTGTAAGCTGAGGTGTATGCTTCCTGCAGGTAACAACGTGGCTGTACAGAAGTGCTTTGGCTTTTTCAATAGGATGGTTTTCTGGATGTCTCCAAGATCAGAAAAATGCATTCCAGGAGCAATCCTGGCCTTGGGCAAGATAATGAGCGTCTTTCCAAACCTGTCTTTTGATAGCATGAAAAGCAGACACACATGTAACTGTTCACAAGATCAACAACTCAAAATAAGTTATAAGGGGTGCGTAGCAACTTGGAAAAGGACAACAAATCAGTGTAACAAAGATCTGAAATAGGCAGTTTCACAGCTCAGTCATCTTTGCAGTGGGGCAAGTAACTACAGCATCACTGTTTTTCTCAATTATTATATATAAATGAAATAGCTCTCAGAGTACATAGCTTTATGATGTTTCCTATCCAAGTCAGACAAAAGCATCTGAGAAATAAGCCAGAAAGTATCTGCTCTTCCTGCCCCCCCCAATTTAACAGTTCGGTGACAGACTAATCCACACGGTGGTTAAAAAGCTCTAGAGGGAGGCAGCAGTGCTAACAGTAATTTCTCCCAATACGTAGGAGTAGGAACATCACTTCCCTGTTTGGGCCCACCGTAACAGGTTTTTATCATGTTGATGTTTATTAGCTTTCTCCTCTTCAAGCAGGCAACACATTTTTGAAGGCCATAAAGGTGTTGTGAATGACAGTGTCTCCATTAGGAATCTGCTTTTGAGATTTATCTTATCTTTGAAATACAAAATTTGGTATTACCTTTCTTCAAGAGTAAATAATTTTAAAACAGTGTATCTACAAATATCAAAATCAGTTTGAGTATGCACTTGCCTATAAAATAATGTATAAATGAGACAAAAAGCCATCAGAATAGCAAAATGCTACTTTGTCAATAGTCTATAGATCTCAGATAGCTAATCTAAATAGTATCTTCTCAGTTATGTATGCATGCACAAAAAATAGTGACATTTTTCCACTTGTTTTTTTTCTTCAGAAAACTATGTAGCATTATATAACAAAATCTGTCGTAAGTGGAAATAGCCCAAGAAATGTGTCCTGAAGAACAAGGGCTTCCACCTACGAGCATACCTCCTCAGATGAAATGGACCACTGCAGTCCATAGGACTACCCATTAAAGTGAGACATGCATGATTAAAGGAACAAGCTCTTACAGCCCTGGCTAGAAAGTCATTAAACTGGTTATGTCAAAAAGTTGGTTTCCATTTTCTTAATTAGAAAAAAAAAACAACTTGCCTGAGCATGCGTAGAAATGAAAAATTAAACATACTCCTTCAACATAAATTGCACCCAAAGCATTTCTTCCCCATCACTTTGCATTGCTTGTTGTACTAGGTTTTATATTGTCATTAGCCAGTTGTTTGGGTATTTGGGAATTCAAAGATATAAACCACTATAAAGCACCCAGTGTTATTTTGCAAGATCTCTGCAGCAGGGGGTTACCAACAAGGGTAACTAGAAATAGGCCTTCTGAATACAAAACAGGTGCACAGCACCTACTGCCAAACCAGAAGCACAAGTGGGAGCTCCTTTTGGTAATCATCTGCTGGGATAGAGAGGCCCACCCTACAGCTTGGGTGAAGAGCAGACATTATTTAAAAGGAGGATGCATACTACTAGAAGCCTTCTCCTTGGAACTTAATGAGCAGCGAGCAAGAGCTCACCCACAACGCTAGTGCTTGCACCACATAGCCTTTTGCGGCCCAAGATGTGTACACCCTTCACCCTGAAGTGAAAAACACGTCTGAAGCGTAGAACAGCTAAATGGAGATACAGCTTCTGAGACAATCACTCCACGTGTTAAAAGCGTTACGGCTGAGTGAAAATAGGAGAGCCAAGGAGGGGGGAAAAAAAAAAAGGAAAAAGGTTCTATCA
>NW_010530252.1:0-1214 GCF_000687285.1 Phaethon lepturus | reverse complement strand
TCTCACCGCTGCCTTCCGCCTCTCCCCGCCCGCCATCCCCGGCGACCTTCGGCAAACCCTGCCCTGCTCCCTGCTTTTGCGGGAAACGGGGAATTTCTTTAGTTTTTCTTTTCACTGGCTATGTATAAGCTCCTCGGAGCGTCTGTGTTTTATAGGGATGTATGCGTTTTATATGTCTGTGTATGATTTGTATGGCTGTGTATGTTCCATTATGATGTGTATGCTTTATATGGATGCATATGTTTTATATGGATTTATATATTCTACTTTTCATGACACCTCGAGCGGATGCCTGCACTCTGGTTTGGGTAACTGGGGGGATGCCGGACCCCACTTGCCACCCACTCTCTGCCACGGCGAGCTGACATCGCCAGGGTCCAGCATCCACGGGGACAAGTCTGGCTCCTGATTTTCGGCTCAGCTTCATCAGGTGCTGCTAAGGCCTCCTGCAACATGGAGCTGGTGCTTCGGGACACTTTTGGGACAGCTGAGCACTACTCTGGTTTGGGTAACTGGGGGGATGCCGGACCCCACTTGCCACCCACTCTCTGCCACGGCGAGCTGACATCGCCAGGGTCCAGCATCCACGGGGACAAGTCTGGCTCCTGATTTTCGGCTCAGCTTCATCAGGTGCTGCTAAGGCCTCCTGCAACATGGAGCTGGTGCTTCGGGACACTTTTGGGACAGCTGAGCACTGGGGGACCCCTTTTCGGGGGGCATAGTCTCCCTCTCCCTGCAGTGTCACTCGCTTCCTTTTTGCAGAGGGGACAAGCCCTGTCCGAGGGAAGGATGTGGGGAGCCCTCAGAGGAGGGGGGGGCGGAAGCCCCCCCCTCCAGCCCCACACGCACCCCCATTGTGCTGAGCAACACAGGGTGGTCTTGGCATGAACACCCAACCCCAATGCCCGTGCGGGGAGCGTGAGGGATGCGCAGCCTGGAGCTCTCCAGGAGGGGTGGATATCTGCAGAAAGATACGGGTTTTTTAATTAAAAAATATTCAGAAATAGCCAAAAAAACTTGCACCTTGTAGAGAAGCGATCTGTTTCCCATCCTGGTTCCCTGGGGAGCCTCTAGCAGCAATCCCTGCTGCTCCTGAGAGCAGCGGTGCCCTCCGGCTGTGCCTGGGCAACGGGGGGGGCCTCTTTTGGCGGGGATGGGGAGGGAAGAGAGCAGAAAAGGCAACAGAAGACCCCAACAAGGGGGAAAGGGCCCCT
>NW_010530251.1:0-5373 GCF_000687285.1 Phaethon lepturus | reverse complement strand
TCATTGTTGTTTCCTTCTTTCTTTCTGTCCTATTAAACCATGTTTATCTCAACCCACGAGGTTTTTTTTTCCTAATTCTCTCCCCCACCCCACTGCGGGAAGAGGAGTGAGCGAGCGGCTGCGTGGTGCTTAGTTGCCGGCTGGGGCTAAACCACGACAAGAGGAAAGAGATGAAAAGTGATGGGTTATTTATCAGCCCACACTAGTAGTTTACGTAGAAAGTTCTTTCTATCCCTTTTATCCACAAAGAACAAAATGTTTCTCTGTCCTATTTCTTTTTAACTCTTTCCAGCTTCTCTGTGGGTCAAGTAGACACAACTGTATCTTTCACTGCCTGCATAGGGGGCCTGTGATATTCCCAACACCGTTTGCAATTTGCCAAGACCCCTGACGTCCTGTCAGGTCAGCTCTGTAGCTCTCCTCCTGATCTGTGGGACCTGGGACAGTCAACGTCTCTCTGTCAGCAGCCGTTGACAGGGCTCAGAGCTTGTGGGAGCTTTCCCTCGGTGGCAGGGCACTCTAAATGTTACATCACCATTTAGTTTTTCTGAATACTGCCTAAATACCTATAAAGTCTGTATTTTCTAAGAGGTTCCTTTGGGAGTGCTGACTAAATGGAAACTCTAATAACCCCATCCATCATGGTGTGAAAGAGACTGTCACAGTGATATTTATCTGTTGCCTGTCACTTAAGAAGACAGAAGCCCTACCTTGCAAGATGGGATTTGCAAGAGTACATTATTTATCAATTTATTTGTGGTGTGTTATTTATTGGAATATGGTTCTGTCCCACTTTGCTTGCAATCTTTAATTTAGACCACAGGACTTAGTTTCCTTATTTGACAGCATCAGTAAAGTTCTGAGTTTTTAAATTTGGAAATTAATGTGTTAGAAATTGTGATCCCTGTGCAGAGCAAAAATCTGGGATGCACAACCACACCACATCAAAGCCTGAAGCTGGAATATGCAGCCACGCCACCTCCAATTAGAAAGAACAGAAACCCATAGTATCCCACACTAAATTACAGAGGACAGAGCCATGATTAGTGAAAATAGTAGATTGGATTCTAGAGGCAGTACAGAGGCATCAATTTACTCATTAGCTCTGCCCTGCCATGGTGATGGGGTGATGATTTTATGTTGCTTCTGGAGGTAGCTCAGACTTTTCTGGCTTAAGGCTTTCACCTATGCTCCCCTGTGCAGGACAGGTCTTCTGCCCCTTGACAAGGCACAGCATGGCCTGAGTGACTGAAAACATTCTTTATACAATAATCAGACTTAACCAAATCACTGTATATAACGTACGTGTGTATATGTGCATAACAGAGAAAACATTTCTCTAGGCCCCCAGCACCTTGTCCTTTCAGCCCTAGAGGTATAGAAGCTCATCTTGAAGGCTCTTTAAAAAAAAGACAGACTGTGAAATGTTTTGCTGAGAGCAAGGTGAAGTTCTGCTTCCCAGGATCCAAGCACTGCCTCTGCAAACAAGGGTTTGCCTCTGCAAACTTCTCAATGCAAGTTGCTATGGCTTTTAACATAGCTGTTATCCCAACAATAAGACAACCTGTGAAATCAGTCCATGTCCAAATCCTGCTTTGGCTGATGCCGTTTAGAGTTGAGGCCATAGCTGGATAAAAAGTAAGGAAGGGTGAAAAATTTGATTCAGATTGAATTATGCCAAATGGTTTGTCTCTGGTGTTCCATATCATTTTAATCATTAGATTGTAGTCAGATCCCTTTGCTGCAGCAACCTGATTTTTGGTGGTCATTTGGCATTCCTATAATCTTCAAGGTATGGGATTTGAAAAAAGAAAAAATGTCTGCTTCACTCATTAACAAGCTACCAGCCATCTGTTGGAGTGATTAATTCCTGGAGCATCATAATTTACATGCATTTTAATTGTTTTGAGGATAGATGTAAATTGTTTCTAGAGTTTTTTTCAC
This sequence comes from Phaethon lepturus, assembly GCF_000687285.1. NCBI lineage: Eukaryota > Metazoa > Chordata > Aves > Phaethontiformes > Phaethontidae > Phaethon > Phaethon lepturus. The sequence goes on along the minus strand of NW_010530251.1, from coordinate 3,429 downwards.
TATTCCAACCCCAAGCAGTGGATGACAGTGGTGGTAGGGTTTGCGAATATCAATCCTGTAAATACTGTTCATCAGTTTATAAAAGCAATAAAATGCCTAAAACTGCATCTGCAGCAACCCTCGACATTTAAGTAGCAACATTTGTTGTTCTCTGGTGATTGATATCTATTTTTGTCCAAACAATTCATTAGGTTGACTGCCTAGATTATTTAACTTAATATTCATTATAAATTATTTATTTTCTAGAGCTTTATTGGTATTCCATATGTTTAAATTATTATTTCTGAGCCCAATCATCCAAAAATCAGTAGATGGTTTAAAAAAAAATCCCAAACCAGCAGTTTAATCTCAGTTAGCTGCTGCTGTTGATAAAATTCCCACATTGTTCCTGTGGGTTGTAATAACACGGAAACTGTTTGCTGGAAATATATCCTGTGATTCAGCATGGAAAAGCACATCTTTCTGTACATAATGAGAGAAAATAGCAGGTAGAGAAGGATGTATGAAGTCATAAAAAACACCGAGGTAGAAACTGTGCATAGGCTTTATGTATTAATACAAAGTCTTTGAGTCAAATTAGGCCAGGGAAACTAAGTTTTGAATTTTTATCCCAGTAATTTGGATTTTTACTTAAGAATGTAGGCTGGAGTTTGTCAGATGATGTTAGCTGTGCTGCTAAAGTTTTAGGATTGTTAGGCAAAAGATCTCAGTTCTTCTTCTCATGCATGAGTGGGAAGAATCAGGTTACAAGACACTTTCCCAGTCGGGTTTGAATTATGCAAAATAAAAAACAGATAATTGATCTAATTCTGTATGCACCAGGTTTGGCAGGATCTTTCTGATTTTGGCTCATCTCTAACTGTGGAAAACTGGCTCTTATTTAGAGTAGATAGATAGCTTTTCAGTTTTATTTTGTTTCTAGGTGATCATTGGAGCTTTAAACAAGTACTCCATGCATATTCAAAATGTTTTGTGTCAATTGCTTTTCAGTGCTTGTATAATATCATTACAGCATTCCCTGAACTGCAGGTGAACACAGGAGTATACACTGGAGTAGCATCAATTTAGTGCAAAGAAAGGCAAGAAGACAGGGGGAAGAACACTTCTTGCAGGAGTCAGTCCCTTGTTTTGGTGCCTTGGGGGATGTAGATTGATGAAGTGAGAATGTGAGGCCCATATTGATCCCCATCCCCATGCTGTGATAAATGTTGAGGGTCTGTGCTGGTTTTGCCTGGGACAGAGTTAATTTTCTTCATGGTAGCTAGTAGGAAGCTTTTTGTATTTGGATTTGTGCTGAAAACAGTGTTGATAATACAGGGATGTTTTCATCATTACTGAGCAGTGCTTACAGAGAGTCAAGGTCTTTTCTGCTCCTCACACCACCCCACCAGCGAGTAGGCTGGGGGGGCACGGGAAGCTGGGAGGGGACACAGCCAGGACAGCCAACCCCAACTGACCAAAGGGATATTCCATACCATATGACATCATGCTCAGCATATAAAGCTGGGGGAAGAAGAAGGAAGGGGGGGATGTTCAGAGTTATGGCGTTTTGTCTTCCCAAGTAACCATTACGTGTGATGGAGCCCTGCTTCCCTGGAGATGGCTGAACACCTGCCTGCCAATGGGAAGTAGTGAATGAATTCCTTGCTTTGCTTTGCTTATGTGTGCAGCTTTTGCTTTCCCTGTTAAACTCTCTTTATCTTAACCCATGAGTTTTCTTACATCTACCCTTCCGATTCCCTCCTCCATCCCCCCGGGGGGTAGTGAGCAAGTGGCTGTGTGGTGCTTAGTTGCTGGCTAAGGTTAAACCATGACAGGGTTAAATTCTGCCAACAGCTGCCAATGGCTCTGGGCTTTGCTCTTTTTTTCCTCTCCTCATTTTTCCTCTGGGTGTGGAAAGAGCAGCTGGCAAAGCAGGGGCTTAATGTCTCTGAACACCATCATATGTACAAGAAATACTGTACAGATGATATGTGACTTGAGCAGATGTTGATGGACAGAAAGTGAGTTTCAGTGACTGATGTCATATGTAACAAACAGCAGCTGTGGGGGGTGGAACAAGCCAGGGTGCCATGGAGGTAAGGGCAAGACGTGGAGCCACTGGCTGGAGGGAGCTTGTGGGAACCTAATTTTGTCATAAATCTGAAGAAAAGCTGGGGTGACTTCCATGCCTCTGATGGATTACCTCTTCAGAGAGCCTGCTGGAGGTGGCTTATTCCTGCTTTTGCATCAGAGGATATTGTTTGAAGTAATGCAGTATTTGTATAAAGGAAACCAAAATTATGTACCGGTGGCAAGGTCTCTTTACCCCAAACCCTATATTAAGAATCTAATTGAGACTGAGCCCTTTCTGTTAGGATCAGTTTGCCCAGCCTTTTATCCAAGGACATCACAGAGTACTTTTGGCAATTTCTGCATTTACAAGGTCCGTGATCTGCCCAGCATGGCTATGAGAAAATACTTGTACTTAGAAAGCACATGAGTTGGTACCCTGACTTTTCCCACAGCTAAGGGGCAGGGGCTGAAGACTGTCCCTGTCATCTTGCTCCTGTGTCTGTGTCGTGGTTTAACCCCAGCCAGAAACTAAGCACCACGCAGCCACTCGCTCACTCCCCCACGGTGGGATGGGGGAGAGAATTAGAAGAGCAAAAGTAAGAAAACTCATGGTTTGAGATAAAGACAGTTTAATAGGTAAAGCAAAAGCTGCATACGCAAGCAGAGCAAAACAAGGAATTCATTCACTACTCCTCATGGACAGGCAGGTGTTCAGCCATCTCCAGGGAAGCAGGGCTCCATCATGCATAATGGTTTCTTGGGAAGACAGATAACATAACTCCAAACATTCCTCCACCCCTTCCCTCTTCTTTGCCCCAGCTTTATATACCGAGCATGACGTCGTATGGTATGGAATATCCCTGTGGTCAGTTGGGGTCGGCTGTCCTGGCTGTGTCCCCTCACAGCTTCCCATGCACCCCCAGCCTTCTTGCTGGCAGGCCAGCACAAGAAGCTGGACTGTACTTGACTGCTTAGCAACAACTCAAAACATCATCATGTTATCAACATTTTTTCATCCCAAATCCAAAACATAGCCTCACACTAGCTTCTATGAAGAAAATTAACTCTATCCCAGCTGAAACCAGGACAGTCTGGAAGAGTGACTCTGAACCTCACTCTGATGTCCTCCACAGAGCTCTGGCTTATGCTTCATCTGCTGCAGGGTATGCTGGCTTAAACAAGGCACTTTATAGGACAGTGGATGCTGCTAGAAAAGGCAGTGAAGAGACATCTGTGTATGAAACATGCTTTCAGTTGCTGCAAGGAGCAGATGCAGTCTGTCCAGTAGATCGTCAGTAAAACTTCAGGAAACTGTTTATTGTCCATGCACCAAAAGGACTGAAGTAACAGGGTGTCGTGGTTTAGCCCCAGCCG
>NW_010530250.1:15173-15820 GCF_000687285.1 Phaethon lepturus | reverse complement strand
AGCCGCTGCACGTCTCGCTGGCTTTGCGGCCACAGTTCCAGCAGCTCTGCAAGACCAAAGACGCCACACTTTAAAATGGGTTTAGTTTCCAAGAGCTGCAGGATGGTGCTGACTCAACAGCTCTGGAGGGGACTGTTCATCCTCCTCTGGCCTAGATTTGGCAGTATTAAAATGAGCAATCCATTAATTCCTGCTATTTCACAGCCCTTTGCCAAGGGTACTAAGCCCTACTCCTCTGCTCTGCCCAAAACCGCCTGCCAGACTGCACCGGTCACATCCTCTCCCCTAGATCCACCCAAATGCATAGAGGAAACAGCAGGCAAGGACTAAAAAACACGCTGCAGATGCTGCTATTCGGTCTTTTTATTTCCTGTTTTAAGCAGCTCTATTTTGGTATCGCTCGCAGCCAAGTGCTCTCTGCAGGGATTACAGCGTGCTGCACAGGCACCATTTGCTTTGCACCCTGCCTAGCTGCACAAGAGGTCGGAGCAGGCTAATTTGGAAAAGAAAAAGCTCATTTGAAAGCCTCTCAGCCAGGTGGAAGCACTGCCAGAGCCCGAGCTTCAATCTGGAAGCGAAGCAAAGCCCCTCTGGCCGCTGGGAGAGGCGTCAGCTGGTGGGCTTACGGCGTGCCACCGCTTCCTTAC
>NW_010530250.1:14835-15141 GCF_000687285.1 Phaethon lepturus | reverse complement strand
GCTGCCTTACGAGCGGGGGCAAGGGGCCCGCGCCGGGAGCTGCGGCTGCAGCTGCTCCGAGGGGGGAGCCGGCGGATTAGCTCTCCTGCAGCTGGACTCGCGCGTTAGCAGCCGCGTACTGGGGAGGGCAAGTTCAGCTGCGGAAAAGCAGCCTCCGCCAGAGCCTGCCTCTAGTCCTGCCCTACAGGGCACCTTTCGCCGGCCACCGCTTCTGCGAGCGCAAGCAAAAAGCTGTTGAAGCGGGAAAGCGGGGCGGTGGGAGATGCTGACCCGTATCGGACAGCCCTGTTGGGGGGAAAGGCAGCG
>NW_010530250.1:10839-14694 GCF_000687285.1 Phaethon lepturus | reverse complement strand
CCAAAGCGAGCTGGTCGGCAGCGAGCTGCTCCAGAGCCAGCGCGTCCCCAAGGCTCCTCGGTCTCCCAAGAGAAGCAGGACTTGCAACCAAAAAAAGAAACCCCACAGGAGCCTGCAGTAACTCTTGGAAAACTGGGTCACTGCTTTACAGCTGTTTACGCTTCAAGTGGTGTTTTTAAACCGTATTTCAGAAGTTACACCGTGTGCCAGAATACGTGACATGTTTTCTTTAGAGAAAGAGCTCTGGATGCTGGGGAGATGGGGCTGGCGCTGGTGGGGGGTGCTCGGCCGCTCCCGAGGGCCCACACTGCTCCCCGGGACGGCCGGAGGAGGAGGAGGACACTCCTCTGGTATTCCCCTATGGAGAAATTGTTACTTGTCTCATTTCTTCCACGGCTTCCTGAGCAGTTCCACCCACTCCCATCATGTGTTTACTGGCTGGTGCATTTGTCCTTCAGTGATTTAATCAGGAAATAGTATAGACATACTTCTCTGTAGTACCACCTCATATTTACACAGTCCGGGCCATGCACAGGGACCCTGGCACCAGACCCTCCCGAGCCCGGGTCAGCAGGGTGGACAGAAACCCCCCCAGCAGGAGGGAAACGCGACTTTGCTGCCTGCACAGTCCCAGCGGACACCAACTCCACGTTCCCATCAGATTTTTGCTCGGCAGACACAAAGCCTCTGCTCTTGCATTCACACAGAGAAATTAAAACAAGAAGCAAATCCTACAAGGATGGGACGTGGCGGTGCAGGAATTAGCCATGCAATTCTCCTTTCCCAGTCCAGCCGAGATCTCCAAAGCTTAATGAAGTGAGCTTCCAGTTAAGCACCAGTGAAGGTAACGAATGAATGAGGAGTAGAAAGAAATTCTCAAAGAGACACCCATTCAAGCAGGCGTTGCTGGCTCTGACAAACTGAGAGTCATCCCTGCTTTTCCAACGTGCCAACGTCTCACTGGGCGTTACGAGGCTTTCCGTAACGCAGGGACAAGCCACCCCGCACAGGCGCTTCCCACCCAGCCCCGAACGTATGGGAGCAGCGTAGCAAGAGATGTGGGGAGCCTGTTTCTGGAGATGAGGTGACCACAGGGCTACCTGTGCCCGTGTTTCGGGAACCAGTGAAACAACAACATCTGAGGCAATACAGATGCACCAGGCTGGTCTGCACCGACCCAGGGTGTGGTATCAGGTACGTGTAACTTCACCTGCAGCCTAGTTTCTACCCTGTGTTATTTTAAAGCCCACAAACAGCAATTCCTTTTCTGCACAGATCAAGCACCCCTCAAGAGCAGATTTCTGAGCTAAAAGGAGAGCTGCATCCACCGGCATCCCTTTCCCTTTGCTTCCATACCTCCCTCAATCCCCAAAGATCCCCGGTCGTTAGACTGGGTCCAGCTCACGGTGCACAGCGGTGCCTTCACGTGGCTGTTGTGCACATGTGGGTGCTGCAGGCACTGTTTAGGCTGATTCCTCTGCCAGCAAAATCAAAAGCAACGTTTTTTTACTGGTATCAGTGCATCCCTTTAGTTATTGATTGGAGAGAGACTTCTAAAAGGGAAAGGGATGCCAGGCAGGACCTGGAGACTTTGTGAGTCTTTGAAAGTCCCTTCCTAGGATGTCCCCTGGCACCTTACCTCCGTAGACTCCTCCTGCTCGTTTATCACTAAGAAAGCATCCTCGGTGGCCTGGCGCTTAGCATCTGCGATGGTCTGCTCCATCCGAGCCCTCTCAGAGGCGATCATCTCAAACGCCTTCTGCTCGGCCTCCGCCACCGCTTTCTGCACCTCCGACATGGCCTGGCGCTTCACCTCGTTCACGGCTTCTTCTGGAAGAAAAGAGCAGCTTCACCCACCCGCCCGAGGAGCGAGGTGAGCCTCCGAGAGACGTTGAGATGCAGCGGTGTGGTGCCTGCGGGCCACAGTCAGCACCAGCATCTCGACCCCTCCTGGGAGCAGCGAGGCCAGGCTCAGCCCCTCGGGATCCCCACTGGCATCGTACAGAAGGAGCAGAGCCCTTTGGAAAACCCCGGCTGGGGGCGTTGGTAGCCAGATGTGCACATCCTGGGGCGTTCCTGCAGCTGGGCTTCTCCTGTTTCCGCAGAGCAAATCTGCGGCATCTGTGTTTACCTCAACTGAGCCGGCAGAATCCCTCGCCGATGTTACTAGCAAACACTTACCAGCTTTTTTCCATATTTCTTCAGTGACGTAGCCTGTTCCCGACCTGCTGCTGAACTCCCGCAACGAATCTGTTGGAACAAAGGACACGGGATGGTTGGCAAAGCGTCTCACCCAACCGCTGCTTAAGTGCCCAGCGGTACCTCGGTATATCGTGGGGCAGGGTAGAATTAACCAGCTAAAACTCAAAGCAGAGGATTCCTACAGTTAAAGCCATTCATCAAACACTCAGATGATAAATGACAACATTTAATTAGTGCCTTGCATAATTTATGACACCGTATAACCCATTTCCATCTCCTGGTACTCTGTAACAACAGGCAATGCTTGTAAGTATATGCCAAACATCTGCACTGTCCAGCGACTTTGAGCATCAGTCTACACGACCAGCAGTTTACATTTAGACACGGCACTTTCCACTCCCAGGGGCCATTCAACAGCTTGAACTGACGGACAAACCGCCAAGAAGACTTGTTATGGCGAGAGGTGTATACATTCCCCAGCACCCATAAGCCTGCAAAGAGCCTACGTGACAGATGGGGACGGTCGCACGAGGACCTAAACACCGACGGCAGTCACACAGGGAAGCTTTTCAGAAGCTTTGTCCTGTGTTCTATCTTCATCCCTTTTTTTAAAGCTTCAGAGTCACTTTCTGAAGGGTCAAAAAAAAAGACTGATTCATGCCAAAGGCTGGTGGGAGAACCGAAGCACTCCAGGAAGGCGGTGAGGTTATTTAAGCCTGCGGCACACCTGGGGATGCTTCTTGATGTTTAACCGCACCTTCTCACAACAGCAATGGAGCTTGAAAATTAGCCCTAGGTCCCACGAGGGGAGAAAGCACCAACAAGGTTCCCAATTTATAAAAAAAAAAAGTAAAGTTGTAACACCTTTAACATGGGGCTGTAAGGATATTAGTCATGATATACTTAAATATAGAAGAGCTAAAAGCTGGCTGTGCTCATCAGGTCTTCACGCATGCCCCGCCATGCCGCGGGCTCGCCGCACACGGCTCTGCAGTTATGGCTGGAGCCGCTGGCGCTTGGTTTCCAAGAAACTTGGATTAATATAATCTATTTTAGTTCCTTCTGCTCCTGTACTTGTTATTGTTTTCCCAGAAAATGCTTGTTCTTGCTGTGTGGGAACTATCAAAACTTGTTCCATTGCTGCTGGGCTCTGATATGGAGGGTTCTTTTTGACACGCAGGAGGGTTTATTCTTTGTTTTGTATACAAACAAGTTGAATATATATAAAATTTAAATTTTTTGTTTGATGTTTGTTCTTACTGTTAGGAAACATCATTTATTTATTAGCGAATGACCAGGATTTTTCTTTCAGCATTTGATTTGCAGCATATTTGTTTGGATGGAAATTAGAATTACATCCAAATGCATAAAATCGGCACTTTAGGCTTATTTTTTGTATAGGGTCAAAACCCTTGCATACTGGAGGGGAGAATTAGTCAGCTTTAATAGAGTTAAGTTGACTCATGATACAAAAATAGAATTAATAACTCAGGTAGTAGCTCTTACACTTACAGCGGTCCTTGGTATTTTTAGAATTAGTAGACCTTCACATTTAAAATCCTTTAGGCAAGACAGACCAGAAGGGGAAGCGGGGTGGAACCAACCACCGCTCCTGCCTTCTCACCCTCCAGTGTCTCAGCTTTGAATGAACTC
>NW_010530250.1:7461-10808 GCF_000687285.1 Phaethon lepturus | reverse complement strand
GGTCTCGATTGCCCCAGCCAGTACGGCTCAGTGACAAGGAAGATGCTCTTCTGGCACCAGCAGAAGGTGCTGCTGCTGCCCAAAGGTGCCTTCAGACGTCAGCAAACGCGGCTTGCAGCAGCTCACCTAGAAGCTTCCATGTGTCCAACGGCTTTTCTCTCTTCAAAGCTTGGAGAACCATGACGCATTGCTTAAATATTTAATTTATACTATAATATGAATATATTATCATCACTTGATGCCTAATACAGCTTTGTTGTAATTAGACACCTACTTAAAAAGGTCCTGGCACAGCACGTCCACCCCTCGCTTACCGCTGCCGATGGAGTCGGAGCTGCCGGGGCTGTGCTGCCTGGAGATGAGCTCGCTGCCCGCCTTCCGCGGCTCGGCCGTCTCACTGCACCGCCTCTTCCAGTAGTTGAGCTCTTCCCGATCGGCCTCCTGACAGCGCCGCAGCACGGCCATCGAGCGCCGGGTTTTCTCCACCATCTCCATGATGCAGTTCAGTGCCTGCAGGGAGGAACGCGTTTTCAGTCTTGCTGCCCGCTCATGAGGTCATCTCCTGAATTTCTCGTCAGAGGTACCACAGGGACCATCCCAAGAAGATGAAACACGAGGTCATTTCTCAGGAACAGGCTCTGAGCACAGTATTTTGGATGATGCAGTATTCAACCAGGCAGGTAAGACTGGGTCCCGCACCCACCCGTGCAGCAGCGATGCGGAGCAGCACCAGCTGGGAAGGAAGTGATCACACCTGCACCGTGGGGCTTTGGTCACCGCAGGAGGTTTAGGGCCATCCTTCTGAAGGTGGAGCTGAAAAACCCTCACTTTCCTATGGGAATAGGGTGTCCATGCAAGGGACACAGCCACATCCATAGCCACATCCCAACTCACAAATACTCAGCTATGGGGCCTCTTTCAGGCCTATTCCCCCTGCCCCCAAACATCAGCTTTAGAGTGTAAGGAAGCATTTGTGATCAAAGTTGAATTTCAGTCCCATCTCTCTGCGGGAAACACTCCAGGCAAGTTCTTGGATGAGCAGTCTTGCCCAGAGGGGAAAAACAGACTGCAGAAAGTCTGCCAGAAGTACCAAGTCTTGCTGTTGGTACCTAGGTGAGACCCACAAAAGGCTGGCAGCCAGGAAAAAAAGTCTTTAAAAAATAACGATGGGTTTACTTATTCTGTAAACTCCACATCCTTGCTGCATGTAGCACATCTGCATGCTTGTCGGCACAGTGCTGGCCTGGGCTGCTGCAGAAAAGACCTGTGTGGGGACAAGGTTGGGTTTGGTTGCTCGGGGCAGCACATGGCTGTGCTCTGCGGGAGAAGCTCCCCAGCTCCAGACACTTCATCCAGAGTGATTTTGGCTTCCGCTGACCATGGGCAGCGAAAACCTGCCAGGAAAGTGCTACTGCTCCTATCTGCCCTCCCCGCCATCCACCTTCTTGTGGTGGCTTGTTCCCCAAGCCGCTAGGAAAGCCTGGATATGGTATTAACAACAAGAAAATAACAACTTGGAGCCGGTGGAGCACCGGGTTGCTGTGTCCCACAGAGCTTCCCACACCTCCTGCCATTCCTTACATGATCGAGATGCTTCCACTCGTCAGCCCACTCTCTCTCCGTTAAGCGGTGGTCCACCAGCTCGTCCTGGTATCCTCCATTCAAACCTGCAACAGACCACAGCCAGAAGAGTGACTGGATGGAGCGAGTGCTTTCAGTGCTGGACAGGCAAGGTGGCCCTGAAGCAGTAACGAAGAGCTGTATTTCCAGCTACATATAGCCGGGATTTTAAAACACATCTCAAGGAGGTGGCTCTGCAGGGGCAATTCCAGGCTGGTGCTTTTATCCTTGTCTGTGTCACCGTCTTGGAAGTGCTACAATCCACTCAGGGGTCTGGATCTGACCCGCCTGGAGAGCTGGCTCCCTTGTTATAAACGCGCAGGAGCTCAGAGCCTGCGATTCAGGCTGCCCTGCTGGAAACACAGCGCGCACCTCCCACACACCCCTGGGGAGAAACGGGGTGGGGGGTCAGGCTCTGCCCTCCTGCTTTCCTCACCTTAGAAAAGTTAATTTCTATTTCCCTGCCCTCCATTCTTGCCTGCTGGGTTGGCTATACTCAACTCACACAGTCCTTCCTCCTCATCCTCGGTGGCTCCAGCTTTTACATGTACATAGGGAAATACAAACTCTGAATCTTCCCATTTTTAACCTCCCACAGTCCATTGTTTTCTCTGAAGTCCCTGCAAAACCTCTGCTGAGGACGTGCCCAGCATTCCAAAGCTTTGGGTGCCAGTGGCCAAGCAGGGACCAAAGCCAAAACTCAGCTGCTGGACCTCACAGCTCCTACGACTTAAAAGCCCTCCAGCCTTTCTCACCAAGACCGCCGTGCCTGTCCCGAATCTCCCTGTGCTCCAACATCTTGCTGGGGTCCCTGTAGAGGTGAGAGGTCGCGATATCTTCCAAGGTGTAGTGCTGGAGGGGCGGTGGGGTGGGGTGGAACTGCCCACCGGGGTTCATCAGGGGGATTGTCAGGGCAGGGCTGTGCCGGGGCGCGGGGCTGATGGTGCACACCCTCTTGGCCGGAGGCTCCGTCGGCAGCGGCTCCCTCTCAAAGCTGCTGTCTTCCCTTCTGCAACCACACCGGCAGAGAGGTGTTCGTTAGCGCTGCATAAACGTACTCGGAAAGGGAAAGATGCAGATCCCGACTCAGTAGAGTCTGGGCAGCGATGATTTTATGGGGGGGTAAAGGCAGGGAGCTAAACAAACATGCTCAACTTGTGAACAAATCCACAAAATGACCCTGTCAAAGAAAAAGTTAAAGATGCCCAAGTGTTGTGATTCATCTTTCTGAGCATGACCAAATTAAAATTTCACAGTTTTTATAAATTTGAGGCGTGCTCCACATAATTACATAACAACTTTTAACTTGGAATAAAAAGTGGTGAAAATGAACCGCATCGTTCCCAGCCCTGACAGTGCCTCCGCTCGCTGCCCGGGGAGGCGGAGAACGGCTCCGCTCTCCAGCTCAGGCTTTTCAGTGCTTCCCCAAGAAGTCCCTCTGAGACAGAACCTGCCTGAAAGAGGATCCCAACCTGAATTCGCAGTGCAGAAGGAGCAATCATCAGTGTCTTATTAACAGCCAGAATAGGTGCTGGGAGTGATAAGATCCTATGGTTTAGCCCTGGATGCTGCTTGAAGCTTTGACAGCAGCAAAGTTGAATCAAAAGTCACGATTTCAAGAACTTGGCAGAGCAAAGAAAGCTGTTTTTACCTGTCCGGACTGTGCCTCTTCCCATTCCCGTTCACCTCGATCAGCAGCTCGGAGGAGTCAGCGGGGGACGTGGTGT
>NW_010530250.1:0-7407 GCF_000687285.1 Phaethon lepturus | reverse complement strand
CAGGATGTGCTCGTGCTGCGCCAGGTACTGGGAGGGCGTCTGCTTGGCAGCCCGGGCGCAGTGCAGCAGCTCTCTCTGCAGCAGCGGGAGGTTGGCCTGGAACACACGCGTGGGTCTGGTTTACGCAGGCTGCGGGCAGGCGCCCCCAGCCGCTCGCAGAAGGATTGCTCTGCGCACGTAATACCTCCGAGCATTAACACCTAAAGCCTGTGGCCCCCACTCAGCATCCTCCAGCCCCTGGTACCTGCACTGTCAGATTTACCTGTATTTTCTCAAGAGCTGAGGATGGCCTGAAGTCAGTGCACCCAAAAACCAAGCGCCATGGGAAGCGCTCTGTGCTTCCAGCATCTAACCACCCCAGACACGCTCCGTATGCCAACACTTCAAATATTCTAGTTCTGAACATTTGCAAATAAGATTACAGGATCAGAAGCGGCCAAATGGAGCTTGGTTTGTCTCCTTTATCCCTCACATACAAGCAGACATATGTGGCGCTCGTTATAACGTTAGCTTTCCACAAGCCAGTCCCACACGGCCACCGCCACGGTCTGTGCAGTCTGTCTTGGACTTTAACAGAATTGCTGCGGTGCTTGAAGCGAGAGCTCTCCCAGCAACGACACGCTGCCAAGCGGCACAGACCGGCACACGGAGCGTCGGCAAGCCCCACCAGCTCCCTGTCACCTTCAGAAAGGGGATCACAAACGGCCGGAGGGGGAAGTTCGTCGCCTCTTGCAGCTTGCAGTGAAATTCCTCGATTGTCACCGTTGAGTTCTGAGAAAAGAAATTAAGAAACAAAATGACAATTTGTTCTTATTTTTAGACACGTGGGAAACTGCTCCAAACGAACAGAACTGGAAGGGAGACTGCATCTGCCGCTGCAGGACTGACAATGTTTACATCAGATCCTGCCTAATGCAGCCAAAAAGACTCAGGCCAACAGAGCAGAAATGCCGTGCTAGGCGAGGGGCAAACGCCACACGCAGCCGGGCACCGCCTGGCCCAGCACCCTCCCAGCTCTGGGGCCGGGAGGCAGAGACTGGCTCTGGGAGGCAGCAGGACCCAGCTGGCATCTCCTGCACCCTGCCCAGGTGGCCTGGGGCAGGCTGTGGGGAGCCAGACAGCGATTCCAGCTGCCCAGAGTTGCGCACCTTCCTCTCCTCCTTCCTCCCTTTCAGCTCACCTCGTCTAACCTAGCCACCATCCGCGAAGCCTCCATCCGCCTGCTGCTCACCCCACCAGCACAGTCCTCCCCTGGCCCGACCCTGCCTCCCCTGTGGCTGTTCGGGCTGGGTGCTCCCCGCGACAAGCAGCGTTTGATAACCCGTACGTACAAAGCTCATCCCTGCAGCAACTACTGCAATCAGTGGTGAGAACAACAGGCAAGGAACCCAGACAGCTTATAATTTCCTTTCCAAAAGGGTAAGCTAAGGTATTACCCTACACCCACGGAAATGTATCTGCCTTCCTTCAGCAGCAGCAGCATTTTGCACCTAGTGCTCAAGCCCTGGGAAAGCCCCCGAGGCCACGCACAGACTCACGTTCGCTCTGCCCACACCAACTGTGGAAGCAGAAATACTCCAGGTTGCTGCAGTCTAGCTACCTTCGCTGCCTGGAGAGCCTCAAAAGAAATGTGCCAAAAAGCAGAGATCAGCTCAGGAGCAGCGCTGGGTGCCACCCGGGACCTCAGCTGGGCCAGTGGCACAGTGCTGGGCTTCCAGGGCCTCCGTCCAAGGTCTGGGCTTGCACAGCATTTCTACCAGTTAGGTTGTAACCCTGCAAATATCAGGTACAATCTGCAGCAAGACCTGTTCATTTCTGAAGGGTGTTTTTGTCTGTCGCTGCTGAAGGGCACGAGGGTGTACACGCACTGGTCGCACCTGCGTGCACTGCCACCGACCCCAGCTCTTGCCAACGCCAGCGTGGGAATGCAGAATAAGGGCAGAAGATGCATAAAAGTTGTTTACCAAGCCCTTTCCTGTAGCTGCACCTTCAGACTGTCACAGGCACGAATGTGACTGGAAGAATCAGTGCCTTTGGTAATGCCCATACGCAATCACACAAAGCCGCAGCAGGAGCCCAGAGCTCCTATTTTGCAACAGCAGCCTTCCCATCCTCTGCAGACCTTGGCAACAGTTAACTTTGCTGTGCCACTGGGCTTGTCTTAAGATATGCAGGAGCAGGCCATGAAGAGGAAAAAAACCCATTAAACACATCACTGCGCATCAATAAATGAAAACTCTGAAGTGTCATGATATTCTCTACACAGTGAAGAGCAGAGAAAGACCACCAGTTTCCCGGAGCGAGTCCCTGCTGGCGACAGGACCCTGCCTTCTCCATTTGAGTTTGAGCACACTAAAGTCAGGACAGCACGAACGAAGCGGTGGCTGGAACCGGCATTTCTTTGTATGGAAACAGATCAGAGGTAAAGTGCTCTGCGGTCGGGGTCAGGCAATCATAAATCTGCACGAGCAAGACGCTTCCCTAGTGCAAAACTACAGGGTCCTCTAAATTGGGTGAAAAGTTTCATTTCAAGAGGAAATGGAGAAGCCCAGCATAGCCCATGGCTTCCAACAAGCCTATGGCATCAGACCTGTGGCCTTTTTAGAAAAGCATTGTCCAAATCCTTCCAGGTTTCCTTCAATTTAGCTGCACACAAGCTCGTATCAAAGCCACTGGACAAACAGCTTTTTGAAACCCACCAAAGACAAGAAAAAAAGAAGTCGGCAAGTTTACCAGAATGCATAAACATTAGAGAGCCTTGCTCAGTTAACAACTCTGCTTGCAAAGACGCAAACGGATAACATTGTGTAACACGGGCACGCGCTGGCTGCCGGCATCCCATCGCCAAAGCGGTCTGGCAAGAGCAAGGCGGCCCGGGCCGGTGTGCGGGGGGCTTACCACTAATGCCAGGACAAGGGTCCGGACCTTCTCCCCAATCTCCGGTGAAATGTCGTTGCCAAACTGCTGCAGGGTAGTGAGGAAGCGCTTCAGCTTGCTGAGCTGCCGGGCACCGCATGTGGCCGGGAGCTGCTGGTTCGTCAGCGAGGAGGAGGAGGAGGAGGAAGGACCGTTGCTAAACCTCTGGGGTGGGGAGGGTGCCCCATTCAGCGTTGGTGGGGAATGGTTTATTCCATTGGGCACTGCAAATGAGAGACAGAAGCGATACTGAGCATCACATGAGCACGTCCAGCTTTTAAGAGGCTCCATCTTCCAGCCAAGAGCTTGCTGCTGGTGCTTAACTGCTGCTAGCAAACAGGGAAAGAACCAGAAAAGGGGCTGCAGCCAGAGCAGGGCCCACATGCCGTTGCCAGAGGGTACCCAACGATGGAGCTGGTCACCAGCCACACGTGTGCCACCTTCCCAACCTTCCCCTGAGCTCATGGGGCTGCTCTGCAGCCCCCAGCACGTGAGAACCACGCGCCCAGCCAAGGCATCTGCAGGAGGTTTCCTTATGGGATTGCCCAGGTGTGATGTAAACCACAGCCAGTGACTTCGCTGGCATTTCTCTCCTCTGCTTAGTAAGCTTCGTATCCAGGGCCATCAAACACCAACAAAATTAGGGCTCGGCAGAGCAGGCATTCGCACCTGAGGCAGCGCGGGGTCGGGCTGCATAAAGCCGCCGCTGCGGCAGACCGAGCTGTGCTGTACGCGCGGCCCGAGGAATTAATTGTGCTTTAGCTCAAAGTTTACCGCCCTCAGCAAGAATCACCGATCAGCATTTTCTGGCCTGCGTCAGGCAAAAAATTACATCAGACAATCCAATGATCCTTCCCAGCCCCATCATTTACAGTAAGTCATCAGTGCTCATTACAGCCGGGGTCCCACTAGCAGATCCTACAGCTCAGGTGCCTCCACCTCACCCCGAGGAGGACTGAGAGCATCCTGCTCTGCAGCGCCCGTCGTGCCTCCCTGGGGATTTACAGGGAGTTTCGCAAACACAGTTGTTTTTTCCAACCTGGTCCCATCTGCAACTTTGCCTCCTGTAAGCGGCAAGCATGTCGAAACAGTCTGAAGGGCTGGAAGTTTGGGAATTTGGCAAGGGATTAGAATAAACTGTTGACATCCCCACATTGCCGTTGTGCAATCTAGAGCCCTGTCTGAAGGGCAGCTGTGTGCTGGGGCCCCAACTCAGTAGAAACCCAGAACTGCAGAGGTGAAAAGTACATTATTGTAAATATAATTTTAGCTGATCCACTGGGTTATCTTTAAAAGCCCTGCCCAGAGTCCCTTACGGATGCCAGGGCATCTTGCAAAAAAAGATGCCAAAATTTCCGCTGCAGCTTTGCGAGGAGCGTACCAAATCCCCGTGACCCCAGTGAGGGTTTTTCGGAGAAGGTGGCAGGACGTGCTTGAACAGTTAAACCGCCCTGGGGCATGCCAGGGTCAGAGGATGGAAAGGCTCCACGCACCTGGACCTGCCATGGTGAGCACAGGAGGGAACCCAAGAAGATTAACCAGAGTCAGTTAAGATGCAAGGGTAGATAAGGCTAAAGAGACCATCAAAGGTGGTTCCTGCTAACCAAGGGGTGACAGGCTCTTCGGGGACATAACAGAGACATGTCCTTTTGTAGATGGAAAGATGATGAAATGAGGATGAAGACCAGGACCGAGGGGATGGAGATGCAAAGGCAAAGCGAGCTCACGCCTTTTGTTACAGAGCAATGCAACCTGAAAAACTCCCGTCCTCACCGCTTCCCCAAAGCGGCAAAGGAACAGAGGTGTCCTACAGAGACAGCAGGGTATCGCGGAGCACCAGCAAACGCAGAGCTATGTGAAAGGCAAGGCTTCTGGCAATTACTCATAAGGAGCATTTATTTCACAATAAAAGTGTTATTTATAACACTGGGGGAAAGCTGCCCAGAGAAGCTCCTCTCAAACAGCAGAGGACTGTGCAAGCTCCGTGCTCTCCCGTGGCCACGACCGAGGCACTTTACCCCCTTCTCTATTTCGCTTCCTCTTACTCTTTCAAATGAAAGATTAGGGAGAGCAACGGGCCCTATTTATACCCCAGGAGAAGTGGGGGCTGCGCGACCCACCCGGGTGCCAGGGGCTGCAGCAGACCCTCGGGAGAGACTGCCAAGGACGGGAGCGGCAGACGTTGATGGACTTGGGTGATGCGACGGAAGCGGAGCGAGCTGGGTCGGGCCGGGGCTGCCGTTAAGACACAGCTCCCGTAACGGCTCTCTGCGTTTTTAGGCTTACCCTGCCTGACCCTCCTGCAAACGGCGTTACCGCAGGGCGGCTGGCAGTTATCTGATCCTGTGCTTCGCCAGGATCTGCTCCACCACAGACCACAGACCTGGGCTGGGATCTCTACTTCCAGGTGAGAAGACGGTGCTGAAGCAAGTGAGGTGGCATACCGAGACCAGTGGGATTACCAGTTTGGGGAAGAGGAGGATGCTAAATTCCTGGGAAAACAAAAGTCTTTGGCTAGGGCTACTCTGCTAAATTCTGCCTTAGGTCCTCAATAATCAAAGGCTTTCACTGCTTCTCCAACCCTTTTGTTGGTGATCTGCAGGCAGGCATGGCCTTCCTCCAGCATGCTCCTCCTCGCCTGCCCAAGCCATGGGCTTTTACAGGGCAGGACACGCTCTCTGACCAAGACCCTTTGGTGCAACTGAGAAGTAAAAAAGCAAGAATGAACTTCATCACAGGCTGCATCTCTCATCTATCTTGGAAAGAGGCAATTAAGTCATCTGCAATCAGCAGATTCAGGCTCCTTGGCCCTTAATAGTGTGCCAAGCAACCTCATCGGAAAAATTAATTTCTGTCACTTTGCTAATGGTCTTTTTCTGCCTGAGCAAAAGGAGAGCCATTAAAAAACCCTCAGTGCATAAAAATGGGGACAACGTGTCTGGCGGGATAACCCAGCAATTAGGGCTACTGCCAGCATCACGCAATACATCAGTGCGTGTCCTGAAAGAGGCTGGGTTGTAAATCTCCAAAATCCACTGCCAGCATGAAGCTGCGAGATATCCCAGACAGCATCGTGGAGAGCAAAGCAATGCAGAACCAGCTGGGGAGACACTCAGTGTGGCGGAAAAGAGGTGAGGAGAGCCTGGAAAATACGTACGTGCCATGTGTGGGGGTCAGATAACTCCATGCCCAACAATGTAAAGCAGCTTTGCTCCAGAATGAGACTTTTTAAAAGACATTAAATTGCTTAAATGTTGGCTAAGGGAGAAGAAAAAAAGACTCTTTCTAGGCTATAAGAAAAGGCTGTATGTCCATCCCGTCCATGGAGTCACCTCTGAGCAACACCTTGCTAGAAGAAGCGGGTGCAAGGCTGCACCACAGCTGGGCAGGACCAGGATTGACTGTGGCTTAACAGGAAAGATTATAAAGAGAAGATGGAGAAAAGAGAATGTGGATGGACAGCAAGGGATTTCCGAGTCTGGGAAATTAAAAAAAAAAGGAAAACTTCCTAATCTCAGCTGCAGAAATGCTGTCTGCAAAAGTGAGATACAGCACAGCGGGAATTAACTCCTCCAAAAGATAGAGTGAAAAGCCCAGCTCTTGATTTGTTTGAAGCTGACCTGATAAAAGACTTCAGTTTCTTAAGGAGTTTATGGAGGAAATCACAGCTGCACCTGCAAAGGACTCAAGGCAGCACTGGGAGCAAGGTAGGAGCAGGCAGGGGAGTAAAGGGGGGATTACAGACCCTGTTATACGCCCTGTATACGCAGCAGAACAGCAGGAAAGCCCCAGTCCCCCCCTTCCTTAGAGCCACGCAGCATGGCTAACGCTCGCCGTGCTGGCGAGCAGCCCCGGCCGACGGCGGAGACACCCCCGGCGACTGGTGCAAGCAGAGCCTTTCCTCCTGGCTGGCTCCCTGGGAAAAGCAGCGTTACGGGGGGCTTACGTGCAGTCGGGGTGAAGGACACCGGCCGGGGGCCGCCGGGGTTCACGGGGGGCAGTGGCGGCATGTTGGGAGGAGAGGACCTGGACTGTATCTTCACTTCCACGGGCGATCCGGGCATCACTGGCACCCTCTTCTCACCGGCAACTGTACAGAAAGGAGATGGTAAGGCTTAGTGACAGTCGCGAACAAGCATTTCCCTGCCCAGCGCGTGAAGTACAGTTGCAAGGGTGAAGATGCCAGGCGGGGGAAAGTCATGCAAGGCTCCCACGCCGCTCTGCGCGGCCTCGAGCCACCACGGGGCGGAGGCAGGATACGGCCCCGAGAGGGTGGGCAGGCACCCGGGGTGCAGTGGGTGTCCAAGCAGGCTCAGGATGCCCGTGTTCACCATCCCAACCTCTTGGCCGCATCTTCTCACCCCTTGTGCCTGAAGATCCTTCCTCAAAGTATTTCTGCCTGTTTGCTTTGCTTTTCCCCCATTTCAGATCCCCTCGGTACTCCGCAGGCGTGCCCACGCGCACCTCGCCAGCACGGGGTGCCGCGGTTTC
>NW_010530249.1:5923-8700 GCF_000687285.1 Phaethon lepturus | reverse complement strand
GCCACAGCCCGCGGGAGGAGGCGGGGGACACTGGTGGTTTCAATGGGAGCTGGCCAGGGCCAAGCCACAGCGATGCCGTTGGTGCTCCCCACCAGCCCTCCTCTGCCTGTGCGCAGCCGTAACGAGGGCGGGTGGGAAAGTCAGATGCCAAAAGCTGCTCTCGGTGCCTACAGGTGGGGAGAGGAAGGGACTGAGAGCAACCCTGAGGAGAAGGACTTGGGGGTCCTGGTGGATGAAAAGCTGGACATGAGCCAGTGCGCTCGCAGCCTGGAAGACCAACCGTCTTCTGGGCTGCATCCAAAGCCACGTGGCCAGCAGGGCCAGGGAGGGGATTCTGCCCCTCTGCTCCACTCTGGTGAGACCCCACCTGGAGTCCTGCGTCCAGCTCTGGAGCCCTCAGCACAGGAGAGACATGGACCTGTTGGAATGAGTCCAGAGGAGGCCACAAAAATGATCTGAGGGATGGAACAGCTCTGCTGTGGGGACAGGCTGCGAGAGTTGGGGTTGTTCAGCCTGGAGAAGGGTCCTGAAACACTGGCCCAGGTTGCCCAGAGAGGTGGCAGATGCCCCATCCCTGGGAACATTCAAGGTCAGCTTGGACGGGGCTCTGAGCAACCTGATCTGGTTGAAGATGTCCCTGCTCATTGCAGGAGGTTGGACTAGATGGCCTTTGAAGGTTCCTTCCAGCCCAAAGACTCTATGATTCTATGCGAGTTTCCTTTCCAGTTAGTAGATACTGCTGGAAGTTAGAAAACGAGTTATAAAACAAGCCTGATAATTTATCCACCAATTCTGGTCTGTATGCCTATGAAGAAAAAGAGGTTATTGCCTTTTCAACACAGAAGAGGCTTTCTATCTTCTGCCTTTCCTTGCTCTGTGCTAAAGGGGGTGGCTTATTGGACTTACTGGCACACAATGGCAAAGGGAACTCCTAGGCCTCTCCTCGGGTCTTATGAGAATTAAAAGTGGAAATTGGACATTTGCAGGGGAGCGTTCAGACATTGCAAAACTAATGCAGTGATGCCAGCGCGTGGCAGCAGCTCAGGAATTTTTGCAATGCGTTCTGCTGTTACCAGCAGTTGGTATTTGTTTGATAACACACACTTAGAACATCTAAAATCCATGTCACTCTATTGCATAGCCAAAATGGCATGCACCAAGCTTTGGAGTATTTTTACGAAGTAGTTAAGGACTATAAAAGAGCCAGTTTGTCCCATATATTTATCCCACTATTTATCCCATATAATTACCCCACAACTTATCCCATATAAGCCATTAAGGACTACAGAAGAGCCATTTTAGCCATCATTTCTGGTGTAGTCCCATATAAGGTGAGGATATTGCGCCTCTAATAGTTGTAGGTGTCTTTAAGAGGCCTCTTCACAACGGGAAAGCAAACGGAGAGGCGAAGGACCTCCTCTGCAGAGGTGGGTTTGATTAAACTGCTTTAAAAGAGCAGGGGGTTTTTTTTGTTTGTTAGTTTGTTGAGAGCATTCAGTACAGTGTTTTCAGCTGCGGGTGGGAACAGAACATGTAAAAAAAAACCGCAGTGTCCGTAGCGTAAGAAAGCCAAGTGAGGGCACCACAAGCTGTAGCAGGGGAGGGACAGGGCTAGGCAGGACCAGGGCTACAAATATTAGCATGGGCATTAGCACTGCAGATGACTTTCAATTATGTCCTAGTTATTGAACTGACTAGGATGGGCAGTGCAGGAAACTATTACCTGCTCTCCTCCCCAGGTTAAAGACTGAACAGCATCCCAGTGTCTCACATGGTGCCAGTCCAAGGGGCGTGGGCTATCCTGTCACACCGGCAATAGCGCAGGTATTATTGATGACAAATTAAATTAATGACAAATTAAACAACAAACTAAGAAACAAACACAAAACCCAAACAGCAGCAGGGAAAAAAAAAAACAAAAAACAACAAATGCCACCCAGATCTCAGGGTCTGCTGCTGGTTCTGGCTGCGCCCTGGTTAATCAGCAGCGTAACCCACTGACTTTTTGGTGGGGTCTCCAGGAAGAAAGGTTTTACAGTAATCACTAAGTGTGGCGTCCGTGTGAGAGCTCCTGCGCAGTCCCAGCCTGCGTCACCGCTGCAGTGGGTCCAGGGCCATGTGCCACGGGCGGCTGGAAACGCTGTGGGCCTTGTTCCCGTCCAGACTGTGGCAGCAGCGGTGGGAAGAATCGATGAAGGAGAACAAAAGTGTGCAAAGCTACTCGAGCACATTGCCCGTCACTGCGACCTGCACAGGGAGCGTCGCACGGCGGGGATCTGCGCGGCAGCAGTGACATCTGGAGGGCAGATTGCACCGGCCATGGGAAGACCTTCATTTCCAAGGATGTCCCCTGGAAGCCAAATTCTGGGGGCAGCCGACAGCCGCCGGGACAGACACGCCGACTTACGCACCAGTCTCAGGCCCAGCCCACAACGTGGCACCGCGTTACTAACACAGCAAGCCCTCCTGGGATCAGCAAAGGGTCACGAGGAGAGCCACGGCACATCCCACAAGCTTCCCGGGGCGGATAGCTGGGGTGGGGCCCCCCGAAAAGGCTGCTGTGCTTAGGATGCACACCCAGTGCCCTGGGCACGCTCCCTCCTGCACAAACTGCTGGGGCCCACCAGACCACCCAGCCAGCCCTTCTCGGGAGCAACCGCAAGCTCCGTGTTGTCTGGGCAGGCAGCTTGCTGCAGGGCCGCGGCCGGGCACACAAAACCCTTTGCAAGGGGCCGTGCCTCGCTGCACCCGAGCTGTGGGGACTCGCTGGCTGGGGA
>NW_010530249.1:415-5892 GCF_000687285.1 Phaethon lepturus | reverse complement strand
GAAGAGTGGGGGGCTGGAAACAGCGCCGGGAGCATGGCGGGGCTCCACGCCGGCCTGTGCGCTCGCCCTTGGAGTGTCACGGGTGGCAAGAGGCTGTGGCTTAGAGTGAGGGAGGATGTTTACGTACAAATGGCCCCAAGAAGCGCTTCTTCCTCTTGTAGCATCTGGGAAAGCTGAACTCTCTTGGCCTTATCTTAAAATAAGCATCATCTCCTCAAGCTGCAACTGAAACACAAGAAGCCCAGAAAACGCTAGCAAAAACACATGGGTAATGACATAACCCCGGTGAAGCAGCATTTCGCAGCACTCACGCAAGACTTCAAAAGTGTTGCAAACTAATAACCCGTCATTAGAAAGGAGGGAAGAGCTCAGGTCTCTGCAAAGTGTCATCTCCGTGGAGAAAGGTGGAGTTTCCTGATACACAATGGGAATTGACTTGCCGGGCAGCTTTGTCACCCCCGCATTGCGTGAAGGAGGCAGAAAGTGTTCAGCCCTACTTAATTGGGGTGAAAGAAGGAAGGTGCTAAAGTAGGGCGCTTGCTCACTCCCTCGTAAGGCTTGTTTGCTTTTAGGAGGGCAGCTTTGGGGTACAGCACTGGCCCAAGGCTTTCACAGCATTAGCTGTTCCTGTTCCCTGCCATCTCCTTGCCCTCTCTTCTTCCCTCTGGTTTCCATATGATGCTAGCTGCACCCAAAATGTGGCCCTTTTCAGGCAGCAAGTCTAGTTGGCTCCCATGAGCACAGGTATCTCACCCTGCTTCCACTGAGCCTCATGGGATGGAGAAGACCCTCAATCAGACCAAGTCCCCAGCCACAGGTCCCTGACTGACCGCCACTGCAAGGCCCCATCAGCCTCCAGTCAGGCTCCCTCCCGGGCTGGTTTCCTGTCCTCAGGTATTTAACTGGATTTACATGTCTTTGCCAAAACACCCTGTGGAAGATGGATAAACCTTAAGTGGACCAGATCCAAATGTACCAAAGCATCTAGGCACCTAAATACCTCTGAGGACCTTGTTCCTGGAGGGCCACACAGCACTGAACTGAGCTGGAAGCACATGGATTGGGTTTGTGTCAATACACTGTAAAATGATGCAGGTATGTTAGTGGGGTTGACTTGAAAGGGTGTTTGGGGGAAAGCCACGTGAAACAAAAACCTTCTCTTGCTCACATTACTCATGCCAAAAGGGGCGTGATTGTGCAGCTTTTATTTAATGCTGTGCTTGAGAAGGCAGCCTGAGCTTGTATGAGGTGGAGAGGATGGTTTTTAAAGAGGAATTTAATTGCAAGTTGTGGGACTTCATGTATAAAGAGAGTGAAAATTTCTGGCAGGAACAGAGGGAGAGGAGGATAAGTAAAACAGGTCAGAGGGGAGTGGTATAAACAGTGGAAAACAGAAAGCTAAATAGAGGAAAATCTTGCTAATGGGAATTTTTCATGCAGGGAGCCATTTCTGAAGCCAGCTAAAAGCACGCTCAGATAATAGTTGAGCAGGGGTGGAAGCTATATGGCAAAAAGCATAGTTACCCAAGCTCTCTGGAAACCAGAGAAAAAACTCTGCCAGTTACAGGATGGGTCTCCCATGCTGCCAGGTCCAGACTATGGTGATGCAGGACAAGATTCAGCTCAGATGTCCCTCTTGGCCACTGTTTGCTGAGCCAGTCTTCAGCAGAATGGAGTCAGGAAATAGCTGAATGGTGTAATTGTTCATGAGCCCCATAATTTATTGACATGCCGACTCTTTGAGTTTATAAATTAAAAGAGAAGTCAATATAGTCTCTCTGAGCTTTACAGGATGTTTCCAAGGAATTTCTTATCAAGATGCCCCAGCACTAAAGGATCGAAACAGCATTTCAGTGCCCCAAAGGGCTTTGTTTTTCAAACCTTCCTTAATGTTTTGTTTCCTTCCTCTACAGAAGTATGAAATCAGTGTGTCAGTATTAAATCAGTCAGGGAGGTCACTCTCTGGGTTTACTCTGTAGGCAGCTGCCCGCCTTGCCATAGGCTGCACTGGCTATCTGTCCTTGCAGAGAGTGCCTGAAAGCTCATGGCCAGGCATGACCTGTTAGCTGGTAACAGCTCCCGCTGCCATCTTGGAGGTGGCATCCAACGCAAAATCCTTGGAGGTGTTGAACGGGGATAGCTACTGACCCTTGGAAACAGTGGTGTGGAAGTGCATCACATGTGGCAGGGAGAGGCACAAGCCCACATCACTCATGTGTGATCCAAGCCCTGCAGCAGCAAAGCCACCTCATGTACAGCAGAGCAAGAAAAGCAAGGCCTTCTGGAAGGAAGAGCATGCACTTGACATGGTCCTCAGCCATATCCTCTTGATTTGCAGCAAACAAGAGTGTCTCAGGTCCTGCAACAACTGGGAAGCTCATCAGGCATTAGTGGCTGGACCCAGGAAGATGGGGGGTGGGGAAGATGTTTCTAAAGTTGTTCTTCTTTCTCATTATGCTACTTTGATTTGATTTGCAATAAATTAAATGAATTAATTAGTGTTAGGGCCTTAGTCCTTCAGGAGGTGAACGACCACTGCAGCCGATGGTTCTTCTTTCAAGGGCATCACCAGCACTCAGCTGGTGACTGAGGTACACTGTGCAAAGCCATGCTGAAAGGGTGAAGTGGTTGGGAGATGTCTCCCCACTGCCCATGGTGTGGGCAGTTAGTAGGAGTTAGCAGGAGGTGTGATACCACCCAGAGGAACTCACCAGGAAGTGCAGAGGTTGCAGAGGGAAGCAGCAATGCTGCTCTCAGACATTCATCAACTATGCAATGGGGTGTAAAAGCGAAGTCTTAGTTCAGCAAAGCTTTGAATAACCCAGAGCACTGAAATGAAGGGGCAAGGGAATAGCAAACACCAGTTAACAGCAGCTGGCTTCCCATACAGCTTAACATTTACAATTGTATATATATTTATTCATGCTTCTTAGACATTGAAAAACTGCAGCCTGGAAAAAGTTAGCAGCAGCAATATTGCTGGAAAGCTGTCCAGACTTTGTTGTTTCCCTGGTATCTTTTAACTGATACCCCTCTTCAACTCCAAAATTTCCTGCAGATACAATGGGATCCTTAGAGAAAGGAGAAGAGGCACAATATTTTAGTCCCACTGATGTCTTTTGGTACGCATACTGGAGTCCTAAGGATACACAATATATGCCAAGGCTATTTCTAGCCTCACATTCACCAGCTGCCTGGGAGGGTGCCAGCTAAAATTCTCCTGAGTAGCATGCAAAGAGACCTGCATTGCCCTACCTACACAAACTTTCTCTAGAGCCTGGAGCTTTCTCCTGGAGCACCTTGTCTGATGTGGAGTAGTGGGCCTGGGGAACCCCGGCCACATCTTCCCTGTGTGCTGAGTGGAGGTGACACCTCTGCATGGGGTTGCAGAGCCTCAGCAGCCCTTGCTGCTTTCCAGGGAGGGCTCCTCCAGCTTGCCCCCCCAGGCACACCTTTGCTCTTTCGTCTGAAGAAGGTTTCCCCATTGATGCCATCTTCCACTAGTGCCCTGCAGCAAAGTGAGGAGGGACATGATCCCCCATAGCCTCCCAGCCACCCTCGCGGATGATGCTGGTGCCTCTCCCTGCTGTCCCAGGGACCTCTCCACCCTACCAGCCCCACACAGGTGCCCCCACCCTCAGGCTGCAAGCTGGATAATTATCCAGGTGTGGCTGTGGCACATGTTAAAAAACAGGGTTATCCCTCCTCTGCGGTGCCTTGTGATGCCAGGTTGCCTGGAAATCCTCAGCTGACACTGGGGAGTGTTTGCAGTGAGACAAACAGTGACACGCACCGTCACGCACCCTCGTACCCCAAAACCACCTTGGGCTGGGCTCAGCAGCCGCCACCAGCTGCTCTGAGGGGCTTGCGCGTGGTCCACGGAGGACCTGCCTGGCCCTGAGCAGATGGTGCTCTGTACTCAAGGAAAGGGTTTCAGAGCTTGTTGTCGAGTTTCTTGTGTTTTCAATTTCAGAGCTGCAGAGGTTCAGTATATACCCGGCATGGGAAGAGCTGCCACATGGAAAAAGAGGGTGGTGAGGCTCATAAATGTCACCAGAATATGCTGTAGCCTCTGCAGGTTTTGGGTTGCATATGCTGTTTCTTGGGGTTTTTGAAACAAACTACGTGAATGTGTTTGACAGGATGTTCTGCATAAAATAGTCTGGAAAATTTAAACACCCAAGTGACTAAAACCATAGTTAATCTTTCTTGCCAGTTTCTGTGCTCAGGACCTGCCCCAGCAGAGTAAACTGGGAGAGGCTGTGAGGAATGAGTTACCATCTGCCTGCTCTGAATGTCAGGCATGGGTATCACTGAGGGCTTACTGCAGGTGATGGCTTCAGCACGTGCTTTACCTGTCTTCACAATGTAAATTTAGCCATGCAGAGGGCTAACCTGAGATCTGTCAGGTGAAAACAGCTGGATTACCAGGCCAGGGTGTCTCCAGAAGAACTAAGATTTAAAGAAATGTTCTACCTTCCCGCCTCTCCTTAAAAAACACTAAGCCCTACCATAGCACAAGGCAGAGCCTGTATCTTTAAGCATTTATGATGCTTTTGATTGTTTACACCTCTCACCCTGGCAAACGGGGTGGATTCATCCCTTTTCCCTCTACTGTCCTGATGTCCTCTGCCAGCTGCTGTTCTTACCTCCATGAAGCCACAGGCTTATGGAGAGATGCTCATTCCCTCTAATTGTACCGGGCTCAGGCCGAGTTACCTAGCAAAGGTCCTACCAGCCCAGAAAAATTAGCGCTCCTCTTTGCCTTGCTTTTCTTTTCTTCTTCCCCACCCCTCCCTCCACAAGGATGGGGGGGTTACTATTTCTTTTTCCTCCTTTATTCTGCCACATTAACCTTTCCAATATGCTCTGTGTATAGTCTTCCTCTAATTAACATCCAAACTTAACACACGGTTCTTCTCCAATCCTACAAATCCCAGGTCAAATTTACTCACATACTCTTTCTTCTACAGAGCTTTTATTCACCATTAATGTCTTTTCTTATATTTATTATTATTTAAATGTGTTTGCACACTTTTTGATACCTATTCACTAGTGCTATAAAAGTTTCTAGACCTACATAAAAAATGAAAATGTGAACTAGGTAACCAAAATTATTTCTAAATAGCTTTGGAGAGCACTTGGGAAAGGGAGGTCTGGTTTTGGTTTTGAACTGAAGTTGGTTTTTTTTCCTAATAGTCATGTTTTTGTTATGGTTATTTCATTTTTCCAGACTGTCTTCTTTATTTTATTCAACATAGGATTGCTTAAGCTGTAGTTCTAGGATAGTTTGTTTCATCCTGTTTCTCAAGTCCATTGCTGCCTGCACAGTCAAACTTTGCAATGGTTCCATGACAAACCCATCCACACTGACAACTATTTGAAAAGGACATGAATATTAATGAAAAGGAGGATGTGCACACAAAACTAAATGACCACAGACTGTAATGCCAAGCCATGCTCTCTCTCTTTTTGTG
>NW_010530249.1:0-352 GCF_000687285.1 Phaethon lepturus | reverse complement strand
CTACCCTGGCATGGAATCACCCCTCCTTACCTTCCTTCACATCAATGCACCCCATGAGGTCGCTCCATGGAGCAAATCCATTCTCCAGCTTTTTTGGAGCCTGCACACTTGGGCAGTGCTTGTGTGAGGCAACGACTGAGGTCTCAAGGCATGGGGAATAAGACAACATGTGGATGAGGGGCACCATTGCTCAGTGGATGAAGGAACTGGTTGGATGGTCACATGCAGACGGTAGTGGTCATCAGGTCAATGTCCAGATTGGACCAGTGGTCTCCTTCTGGGGTCCGTATTGGGACAGGACAACCCCCAGTATCAGTACAAGCTGAGGGATGAAGGGATGGAGAGCAGCCCT
>NW_010530248.1:0-2079 GCF_000687285.1 Phaethon lepturus | reverse complement strand
CCGGGCCAAGCAGCCTCCACCAAGCGCTGGCTCCTCCTCTCCGCCTTCCTCCCAAGTGCTTTATCTCGCCTCTGTGTCCCCCGGGCCAGGGCTCAGCCACCTCCATCAGCAGGTCCCTGCATGTCCTGATCAATCTCCCAGCCAGGCACTCGGCATAATATCTGAGGGAGAGCAAAGGGCCCTGCCTGCGGCACTGGCTCTCCCTGCACCAGCCTCCCCAGCCCCTGAAATAGCTCCCTGCTGCCTGGCAAGCGCCTCTGCACTGCATCCCTCAGGCCAGCCCTCTCCTCCCTGCCGAAGGCTGGAGACACGGGTGCACGTCCCCATCAGCTCTCTGCAGCCATCGCACCCCTTCCTCTTCCTCCTGCCTGCCTTTGCCAGCTCTGCAGGTCCCTGACATCTCGGGGGTGCTCTGCCCTGCTCCGCGCTTTGGCTCTGCAATAGCCTCCCTGCGCTGTGGACAGGCACAGGGCTGGGATGATGCGTGATGGGGCAAAAGACTCTCCACTCTTTCAGAGATGTCCGAAAAAGTTTTGTTTAGCCCCAGGGGTTGCAGCTTACCCTCCAAGCCCCAGGGAGTGCTGGGCGAGCAGTGCCGGGCGTGCTTCCTAAACCCTGCATAGCTCCAACGCGAGGGCTTGCCCCACACCCCCCCCACGTACCCTGGCCCCGGCACGCTCCCCGGGCTCAGCTGCCTGGCAAACAGTGCCGTAGCCCCAGCCTGCTCCGTATCTCCCTCACCCACTCTCCGTTGTGGGTGCAGGAGCTCGGGTGCTTAATAAGCACATCTGAAGGCCACCACTCACAGGCAGATGCAGAGAGACAGAGATTTTCATTGTCAGTGACAATATTAATGTTGCATGATTTACAATCTCCTGCGCGCCTGCTCTTCTGGCAGCAAAGCATCTGCTTCAGGCCCGTTTGGGTGGTTTAGAGCTGTCCTTGAGGATGTAATAGAGTTATTGAGAGGGCACAAACATTGATTGATTCGTATTGACTTGCTTGGCAGACAGTCTCGCTTGGTTGCATGGGAGGGAAGGGTTGGGACAGGGGACTGACACCCGCTGGGTGACCACCGTGTGTCCCACAGCTGGCTCTGCTGTCTCTTCGTGGAAATGCCATTGCTCGGTGGCTGCAATGTGCTGAACCATGTCCCTGCCACCGGCGTTTCGTTCCTGGCTCCGCGCAGAGCCTGGCCTGGCACTGCCCCCCAGGACACCCTGCCCTCCCACGCTGCAGGGAAGGGCTGGAGCTGGTGCCACTGGGCCCCCACCCTGGGGAGCTGGCCTCTGCTTCTTCTCACAGGCAGCCGGTCCCATGGACCAGTCCTGTCCCGGTACCACCGACAGCCACTTGGTGCTGGGTCCACGCGCAGGACCTGCCCAGTGTCATTGGTGCTCACTGAGCCCCAAGGCAGCCGCTTCTGCCTGCTCCGGCCGACCCAGAGCTGTGCCCTGGTTGTGACTGCACAGAGAATGTCCTCGAACTGCTCCTAACAAAGTGACAGATCCTATTTGCGCCATTCCTGGTGCAAACCGCTCCCTGTGGAGGGGCTGCCGGGACCCAGGCTCTGGAAACGGCACGCTGGAGTGTGTGTGCTTAACCCCAAGCGAAAGGATGGGCAACTCCCTTCTTCCCGCAGGCCAGCCCCAGTTTGATGTCCCCTGGCTTTGTGCTCCTCCAGCATATGTGCTCTGGAGATGCTCAGATGAATAGAGATGAGGAGAGGAAAGAGATGTCCATAAAAATCCACCCTGTTCAATAAGCTGGAGCAGAGAGACACTGAAATCCATCATCCTGCAAAGCCATCCCTATTTTAAAGCCATCCCTATTTCAAAGCTTGCAGTTGCTTTCAAGTAGCCAGAGCCCGCTGGATCCAGCAAAGCTGGGAAGCAAGGCTGAGGGTTTTCAAGACGGAAAATTCATGCAGATCCATCCAGCTGGGAGGCAGCGGGTGGCAGTGACGCTGCAGCCCAGGCCAGGCTGCCGGGGTGGCTCTGCACGGCGTGGATGAGCAGGGCAGGCAGCCAGGGAGGGCCGGTGTGTGCTGCCTCTGGCCACGGGGGCTCGGGCACTGCG
>NW_010530247.1:0-6054 GCF_000687285.1 Phaethon lepturus | reverse complement strand
CAGCCGCACTTCCCGAGGCCCACGTCCTCTCAGAAAGATCCATTCCCGCATCCCATTTTCAGCCACATACTAATTATTTTGCTTTCTAGCAAGTTACGTGAGCTAAGTTGGGCTGATGCCGTACAGAAACGCTGCCTTTATTATTACAGTTGTGGAGAAAGTAAATTAATGCAAAGGATTGCACACAGAGGCCTAATCCATTTGAGGTAAATCAATGCATTGCACATTTAAATTGCTCTGCTTTCCTTCAGAAAAGTACATTGAAGTGATTCATTAGGCACTGAACTGTTCACAAGAAACAGACCAATTCTCTTAGGCATGCCAGTGCATCTCTGCTAGTTAAATTTAAAAAGCAATCAAATCTACTAATAAGTCCTTTTTGCCGACATTTACATCAGTAGAGAACATGATTCCTGACAATTCAGATTAAATAAATGAGGGACAAATTAATCTCCGTTGATACGCCTCGGAGCGGATGCTCAACTTGTTAAAATTTAAAAACCTGTCTTTTAATAAAAATAAATAACCTATTGGTGATGGCTGACTTCCAAGCGCCTTTGATAACCTTTAATAAAGGTTATAAAGTTACGAAGAGGGATCACAAGGCTCAATTCTTCTCTATTTTAATACAGTCAAAGCCTGTATTTATAGTTTCATTTTAATATTTATAAATTCCCAGGAAAAATTAGCAGAAAGACACCTTTCCAAGAAAAAGTAATCACATCTTAGTACAACAGCACCATGCCACGGTGTTCAAACTCCCACTCTCTTCTTTAGGGAGGACCACCTCGGATAACAAATGGAATAAACAGTATAAGGAATTATGCCTGTGCCCCATTTCTTGCTCTACTGCAATCACTGGGATTTATTTTTGCAACAATTAGCATCTTCTCTCTACCCACAAAAAAATTATCCAAATTTAAAATAAAAGACAGTAGGAAACATAGTCATTTAAATAACTAAAAGTCAATTTGCACTTTATTAAAAGATTTAGAGGAGAACTGAAGACACTTAATATGGAAAATTATTTTTCAATCCCTTTAAGATGCCCTTTAAGAAGTCCAACATTTTATCTGCAAAACCAGCGATATCAATTTAGAGAGCTTTACAAGTCCAACCTTAAAAAACCACAAACTTAAGTTTATAACCAAGACTTTCAAGGTCAGGCCCTGCGATGGGATTAGGTGAAGGAACCACTTGCACTTAGGAAAATAACCCCCTGCCCTTGCCCTCAAAGCCCCTTTTTTGCTCTGCAGCCTGGCCCGCTGCATCCAACACCCCAAAACCAGCCGCAGCTTCGGTCCCACCAGGTGCCAGGCGGGACACGCGGCTGCCCCAGACGCAGGCCCGCGGGCGGCGAGGGAACATCGCCACGTATCTCATCCTGCCGCCGCAGCAGCCACCACACCGAAATGAGCTGGGTCGTTAGGAAATCCCGCTGATGAATGACGCGGCGCGGAGTAGCTCAGGCCTGGCGGCATCTCTGCAAACGCTCTGTTAGTTGCTGGGGTTTTTCTGGCGTGGTAATTGTTGCAGGTTTTTTGCCCGGGGAGTTTCACCGACGTGCATTTCAAGGGCACGCAGGCACCCTCCTGGTGCCCTGGCCAGGACCCAACTTACAGCAGGTCACCCCATCTGCTCCCTCATGGCTCCAGCTCAGCCATGCTGGTCCCCTCCTCTCCCCGAGCAGCCCACCTGGCCAGGCTTCGCCCCCGAAGTGGCAGCACTGGGGGACCCCGTCCTTGGAAACGGTGTCTGCTCCATCGGCATCCGCAGGTTTTAAGTTTTTTGCCTCTTGCAGAAACCTTTATTATCAACCTCAGGGCGCCACGGGACTCTGCGGCACCTCTCCTGCCTACACGGGGTTTAGTGCCCATTTACGGGGCTTAACTATTCCCCAAATTCCAGCACTGCAGGTGAAACACCGAGCTCATCCCCTTGCGCAGCTACGTAACACTTCTGCCATTTCAACAGCAGCTGCTCTTGAGCAGGCATCTCCCTAAGAGGCAAAAGCAGCGATTTTTCTCGCCCTGGCAGCATTACATGATTTTTCTCCCTCCATACAGAGGCAGCTCACCGGGAAAACCCGCGGGCAGGGCCCAGCCCACCCCAGCAAGATCCAAGCTCACCCCAGATCTAACAGCAACGCTTACTGTGGCAAAGCCGCTTTCTTCCCCGGGCTCTGCCGGCAGTCCAGCTTGCGAGAAGTCAGGGGCACCACGGTGGGCCACGCAGCAGATGAGATTCGCAGATGCAAATCCCACAACATTTCCAAGGGCGTGAGGATTAACCTGCTCAGCCAACAGAGCCACACACAGTAAACACTTCCAATTCGCTGGGTTTTTAATGCGTCTTTTCTTTAGATTGTGCATAAGACTTGACTTGGAAGAGTTTAACTAACATGTCGTGACAGGACAAGAACACCCAGGCATCGCCAGGAGCTTCTGTCCCACATCACAACAACGCAGTGCCAGCATCAGGCCTCCCAAAAGGAGCAGGCACCAGCCCTGGCCCTGATCCAACAGTCTTGTACCAGCAGCATAAAATTTCTTCCCATCTCTCAATGGAAAGCTCTTTCCTTTAACGCCAGCCGGGAGGGACACCAAATACCTGACCTTTACCCACAGCCACATCTCTCACCCAACAAGGGTACGAAGTCATGATACCACTTAAGAATGTAGGTATCTGTATTTGCTCCCATGTCTCATTACATTTTCCAGTCTAACCCCAAGGCCTTTTGTTTCTTGCAACAGTGCCATTGGATTTATTGCTATAGACAAGTTCGGTAGATACCTCCCATAATAATTAGCCAGAGCTGAGCAAACTCTCAGTTCTGTGATGCTCTCACGCACAGTTACTTTGGATGCTGCCTCAGTTCGGTGTGCCAAAAGCTTTGAGGCTTCCACAATCAATCAAGTGACCCAAGTCAGTCACTCATGACTAGGAAAAAGCACATTTCTCCTTTCTCACCGCCGATGCCAAGTGGCTGAGACAGCCCCCTCCTTTCTGCCCCACCATCAGCCCATTCCACCAACCTCCCAAGCAGCAAATCCAGCGCACTCAAAGCATCAGCTGTGCCTGCACCTTCCCCCTTCCCTCTCCTGAGATTTCCAGATGTTGCAGTGGTGAGCCGCGCTGGCGGAACAGAAGACGAGCAGGAAGGGGAGCATATAGGACATGCACCCCAATGGGACCCAAGGAGAGAAATAAAAAATATCCCTCCCCACCAGAGATTCATGTTCCTCTAGGGGAAGGAAGGACCAAAGGAAGACAGGGAGATCTATTTAGCCACTTACTAAGGACACCACTACAAAGCAAAGCAAATTTTGGGAACCTATCTGCTCATCGACAGGAAAGCACCATTGAGTTAAATCCAAAACAAGAACAACAACAAAATCACAACAGCCATCCCCAGTATTTCTACTGCTCCAGTGCAGGAATCTGCCCTCCAAGCCTACACTTCCCAAAGAAAACAGAGGCAGACTAGTGATGGGGTTAAGAGCAGAGGCTGGAGGATGAATGCTGCAGGCAAGAAGGTTCTTCATGGACACACCCTCCAGGCTGATCCCATCAGATCATACCACAGTGATGCTCTGTACCTAGCACTGAGCATTAGGAGGTCCAGAACAGGGTATCCTCCTGACTAAAAAAGGCTCAACTTTTTAAAAAAAAAAAAAAAAAAAAAAAGAGAGTCCTCTATAGAATAGCCCAGCTAACCATCAATCTGACAAACAGACTCTCCATGCCCCCCAAGGCAAACTTCTGTGCAAAGTAATCACACACAGAGACAGGCTAAAAAGTTTGCTGGAGCAACCACCACTCATTTGGCTATTCCCAGACAAGGCTACACAGCCCGAACACAGGAACTACAGACTGCACTACGCAGCTGCCCAGCAGTCCAAATCACTCTTTACAGGTCTCACTTTTTAATCACCTCCATTATAAATGCAGGAATCCCCACCCTTGTCAAGCCAAGCTTCACTTGAGGAAATCGTCCTCTGCTCCTGACCGAAGCCTGCTCCCTGCCCTGACGATGCTCCCCAAACGGGCCTTGCACTCTCTAAGTCGCTTCCCCCTCTCTCGGGATTTGCACACTAGGGTTGCACCGTTTCTTCCTTCTCTCCCCATCAGCACTAACCCTGAACACCCCCCCGCCAGGGTGGTCAGGGCTCCCCCCAAAAAATCCCAGTGCAGGAATAGCCAGGCTGGCCCCGCTCAGAGCCAGCAAGGCTCCTCCACCCCGGCACCCTCATCCCACACCTCCTGCTGCTCTGAAAGCAGCTATTATCTGCCCAGAAAGTGCTTAGATTAGCGTCTGTTACTGGCACTAGGAATAGGTGCTAATTAACTACTTGTCAACTGAATGTTGCTAAATCGAGAGCACAAAATAAAATTAAAGAAAAGGTATTACAATAGGCAGGAAGACTTGAAGGGACTATTGTTCGTTTAAGAACTTCTTTCCTTCCTGTATTTTTAAACATTTAGAAGTTGCAGTCCAAATAATTGCTTGTCAAGACATTATTTGGGAGAATAACTGTAGTTATTAAGCAAGCTGTGTAATTAGGTTATTAAAAATATAACATCATTTTGAAGCCTCTGAGAGACTAGACCTCTACCTAACACAAAATCATACAGCTTCATTTTCCTCCCTCTCTCCTGGCTTCAATCCCAAGTCAGGAGTCCTTAGTGACCTCTCTGAAGTCAGTATAACAATGTACATCATTTGCTGGATGAGGAACCATCGCACTGAACTCCTGGGCAGGTACACGCAACACTTCTGTTTCGACTCAGAAAAGCACGTTTGGTAATCCAACAGGGAAAAACAAACAAACACACACCAAAAAACCACAAAGCCAAAAGCTACAGACAAAAACTCAGCTCTCCAAGCCTGACATTCCCTTCTGCCTAAGGTGGTGGGACCAGGACAAGGAGTGTCCCATGTTTCCGGAGAGTTCAACTACACCTGAGCATAGACAGATCTGTCTCTGGAGAAGGAAGGGAATCCCTGCCCCACAACTACAACTCTGCAGGCCAGGCCCATCTCCAGAGGAAGAGAAAGAACGATCACTGGAAGCTGTTCAGCAAAAGAGAGCGCACGTTATGCAATTTCCATTTCTGCTGACAAACAATATATTTATACGACAGGCAAAATAAACGACATAGCCTACAAGGCCCGAAACTGGGAACCTAATAGACCCAACGGGGAAGGAACTGGTTCCTGATGTTTGCAAATGGGACGTCACAAAAATGAGACAATTAAAATTTTAAAGCAGTAGGGAAAACAAAAGAGCAGGAATCACAATAGCCAAGTCTCATAAAGAGCTGCTTCTTGGGTACAGGAAGATAATGACACAAACCATTTTTCTACTAGATGGCAGTGTAGTGTCACGCTATATAAAAGGAATTCTAGAAAAAAAACTGCTTTCTATTTCAAGTGAATCTGTGCTTAGACTTGACTTCAGCTAGCATGATATATAACAGTACCCTCATTGTAAGAGGACCTGCCAACCGGTCCCCTAATTGAAAGAGCCCCTGCCATTAGTCTAACAGAGCAATAGTTAGATACCCTAGTTTCTGATTTCCCAGCAAAACGATGCGAAAAGACACTAAAACCCTGAGCTGTTCTGCCACACGGTACAGCTGCGTGCACAGCCGCGGACGAGCTACTGGGTCTGTTAGAGCTGAAGGTAGGCTGGAAACAAGCAGCTCCAGGAGCACAGGAAGCAGGTCCTTGCTGCTCAGGAGAAGCAGCCAGCTGGGCTTCTGAAAGGCAGGGACAGCATTTAGGCAACCACCTAGCTATGGTCAGGCGAGGTTAGCAACTTCAAAGGAGGCTGCAGCGATGGAGAGAGCAGCGTCACTAAAATCCAAAATGCAAACACAAAATAAACAAGCTTAGGGCTGGAGGACAAACCAAATATCTGCAGGTAATTCAGCCCTAAGAGTAACCTTTACTTCGCAAGGCCACCATCCGCATAAGCCAAACTTCAGATGTGACAAGACACAGCGGCTCCGGAGCACTCCGAAAACCGACGCTACCTCCTGGCGTGCCCC
>NW_010530246.1:9185-10181 GCF_000687285.1 Phaethon lepturus | reverse complement strand
ACGGGCAGCTCGGCAGGCGTGCGCATCGCCCGAGAGCGCCAGATGATAAAACACCATGAAATGCGTGTATTTGTGTGCACACACACCCCATTTTCCTGTTGCTAACACTCTCTGAAGAAAACAGACCTAGGCCCAGAAAGCTTCTCATGAAGTAAAAAGCTTCTTTCACTTCTCAGTATTAGTCACCGACAAAGGGTAGGAAGTTTGAGAGCAGAAAGCCTTTGCTGAGCGGTGAAGGGCCCGTGTCCCACGTACCACGGGTGGGAACAGGCTCAGTTATAAAACTCACAAAACTGGGGCTAGTGCCTAACTTGGAGACGAATCCCTACCCTGCAGCACCGCAATCATTTAACATCACGCGCTCACTAATTATTCCCATTTGATTGTATCTTCAGAGCCAAAATATCTTTACTAGGAAGTTTCAGAAGTGATATGTATAGAAAATATATACATTAACCTATTACAAAATTTGCAGACCTTGATGCCTTGAATTTCGCTTTCAAAATTCATACCGTAGATGGTCAAATATCCTGAACAAAACCACATCGTACCTTTTTTAGTGGAAGCTACTGCTGCTTAATTTCTGCAGAATCACTGCTAACTGAAGGCTTAAAACAAGGCCTTTATGACCTATTATTGAAACACTCTGAGATTCATCTGCAAGTAATCCAGAAGCATAAATTTTATAAGAGCACAACAGAAACTGCAATTCATGATTATTTTGAAATTTTCCTGCAGAGTTAACATCCCCACCCCAGAACGCTTGCACTATGCTCAGTTATTGACTCAGTATTTTAATACAATTTCTCAAAGAACAAGTTAATTCTTCCTGGTGAAATATTTCACCAAATAGACACTATGTTTTGCAGAGGAAACGGTTTTATACAGACCATTACGGGGCCTGCGGTGTTCAAGGGTGTACTAGCTAGAACAGCCCAGGAAACGACGCCAAGCCGCCCTGCTCCCTCGCTGCCGGCGGGATGAGCCGGAGGGAAA
>NW_010530246.1:5852-9104 GCF_000687285.1 Phaethon lepturus | reverse complement strand
GCAGGAGAAGTAATGCAGACCGCTGTACCCACTCCAGTCCCCTCCTCAAGCTTCAGTCCTGTCATTACCTACACAGGAGCTGTGGGCAATATAAACATACGCTGTGGATTTGCATAATCAAAACTGCTCCAGAAGCCACCACCCGTAGCCTACAACACCTCTACAGCCACCATTCATAGCCCGACGCCACCTTCTGCTTGCGCACAGATAAACCAGGAAGAACCCAATCCATCGCTTTTCCAACCTGATCCTAAATAAACTGCACCCATGAGCATGCAAAGAGCAAACAGGTATGTGGGTTGCTTGGGATGAAACTGGATTGTGGGAAAAGAAGAGGAAAAGGAAGTAGCCAGCGTTTGGAAGGGGAACTAAGAGAAGATGATGTTGAGTAATTTTATGTTTATTTCCTCATTTCAGGGTTCACACTGGCTGCCCATGTCGTCTATTAACCTCCACAATAAATTAACTGTGCTTTCATACGGCAATTGTCGCCTGCACACACTTCGTATACAAAGCAGTTTTTTATTCGAAATTCAAAACGCCCAGCGTTAAGCTGTATCCCTTGGAGGCTGCACAGCATTCAGCAGAGTTCCCAAAATCTTTCAGGTTCCAACATCGGCATGAAATGCTGCCCAAATGGCTAAAATCTAGCGGAAAGCATTGTCTCCCTTCTCAGAGGCGGGAGGTGGCAGTGATTTACAGAAAACCTTAACCAACAACGGGGCAGCAGTCCTGTTTTGCAGCCACAGAGGGATCGCTGTATGAGAAGGAGCCCGCCATTTCAATCACCTAGTGCATGCCCTGGCATGGAAGATTCCACCTTACGTTCCTTTTGCTAGTGCTGGGACCTACTCTTCAACCCAGACTTTCCATTTGGACTAAAACTACTGTCAAAATCGGCCAGTCCTGCCAGATTTCCTTGGTCTCCCTGGAGCAGCACAGTGTTTGTAAAGCCCTGAGCAATAGGAGGAAATGCTGCAGTGTTATGCAATTTCCTTGTGATTCATATTCAGAAATCCTCAAAACAACCATGAACGAGTTTTTCAACTTTCAGCTCAGAAGATGCACAAGCCAAAAGAGTATAAATAGAAATAATTATATTCCCTCAGAACTGGTAGTCCAGCTGGCTTGCCAGCCATCCAAGGACAGGTTGTGAAGACATGGGCAGGAAGAGCACAGACATTTTACATGGGTGTTTTGCAACCCTTTTATGAAGGAAAAGGGAAAATGGGGTGAAAACCAGCATGCAGACTGCAGTCCAGCCGCTCAGATTGGCTCAGATGGTGCTAGGCATGCTGGTGTCTGCAGCACCCGGGGGCTGCAAAGCGGCCGCTGCACGAGGGCTCGCTCAGCCCAGCAGCAGGAACCACACGCTGGGACTCTTACGCGTCCCTTTTCCTACCCGTTCGGTTGCCCTACATGAGACAACAAAAGATCCACTTGGAACAAGTGTTTTCTCTTAACCTCTTTCTCACTTGGACACCAACGATGCACCTGATCACTTACTTCCTCGCAGTCCGGATGCTAAAGTTCTCATCCCCTTCAGAGCACAACAGAAACTGAAAGGTATCAAGATCAGTCCTGGAGAATTTGTTTCCAATCCTATGCAAGGAGTTGAAAACCTGAGAAGCAACAACCATGAAAGAAAAGGTTTATGAAAATTATCCTTCAGGGTCTGGACAAAAATCCCTTCAGGATGATGTTGCACAGCACTCAGGTGCTCTTAGGAGAAGGCCAGAGACTAACTCCTACACGCACTTCAAGCTCTGGGAGCACGCAAAAATCCCCTCTGACAAACTGTAGTGAAGGCGCTGTAAACGACGACAAACAGGTTTTGCGTGGAGATCTTGCGTAACTCAAAGTGATTTCAAGAGAGCAAAACTTCAGCAAATTACTGAGCACATTCAGTTTAAAAGATAATACGGCATTACTTTGTTTCCACTGTTTTTACCGCCAAATACTCCATTATTTCCACAGCAATTCAAGAGAAAAAGAAAGTGAAAAATTAGCATTTTCAAGCCTAATTTTAGCAGATACAGGTGGCACATTTTCTCTGACTGCAAAGACTATAAGGAGATACCTCCTCACTTGCTCAGACTGCTGTTGGATGCAAGCACTTCCAGGGACTCCAGAGAAAGGCCAGTCTGTGGATGACCCATTTCTCCTGGCCAGGCACATCAGTGCTCACTTTTCATGTGGCTATTACTATATTTCCGTCTTTTCCATGTTACTGCCAAAACTGGCCTTCATGAAGACGGGCAGGCTACAGTCCTCCCTACCTCCCCTCACTTGGACACACAGACCATGAGCACCTTTCCCTTGGGAGGGACGTCGGAGAAGCTGGCTCCTCTGCTTTGCCTTCCCACGCCACAGGAGGAGAGAGGGGAGAAGGAGACACCCTGTAGACGGAGGGCAGCTTGCCCCCGGGAGCCCCAGAAGTTGCTCCAAAAACCTGACACTCTCCAGGCGAGTGTTTCCCTTGCCAGGAACACTTTGTGCATCATTTTTTTTGCTCTTGCTGTCACAGTGATGCTCCTGCCATGCCATTTCACTTGCCCTCGTACAGGCAGGCAGGTACACCAGCAGGTACAAAGCGAGCCAAATGCCCCGCATCCTCGTGCCTGCGTGTCCATGGGAGGTCGTGGTGCCCCGGCTCAGCTCCATGGGCAGCAGCGTGACACTGTGGTTTCACAGCTGGCTTCGGTTTATCTAACAGCATCCTGCAGCTGAAGGGAACCATCTCACCCTCCGCACGCTCACAGCCACGCTCTCCCACTGCTGCTAGCAAAGACAGCAGTAGAACCCACACAGCTGCACAGGGAGTCTGATCCAGCTGAAAATTAAGCTAGCAAGCCAGTTATTAGTATTATTATTTGACAGTCTGCAGCCAGATCAGGCTCGCAGCACAGGCACACAAACATTTGGTCCAGCACCAGAGAAACAGAGAATGAACAGTTGAGGATGGAGAGGCGGGTAGGCTTCCCACTCCCCATAGCTGCCCGGACGCGTGTGCATGGAAGGGTGCACCCGAAGAGTGCCTGGAAGCATATCCTGTGCCAGTTCCAGCCCTCGGAGACAGAGAGCACCTCTCCAACCCCTGCTGTCGTACCCAAAAACTGCCTGCTGACGCCCAGAACCGTAGGTGATGAGGTGTCACACCACGACACCCCAGAAAGGCAGGGACTATTCGCTTGGCTGCGTGTTCCCAGCACACTGCTCAGCCCCATCTCCGCAGAGAAGCATCTCCCAAGG
>NW_010530246.1:495-5821 GCF_000687285.1 Phaethon lepturus | reverse complement strand
CCAGAGCTGGGCCAGAGCCTCCGGGTACCTGAGGGTCCCTTCATAAGGTGGGGTGGGCATGCCTGGGGAGGGGAGGGCACTGTATACCCTGTCCCCTGCTGCAACAGGGAAGGGAGAAAAAGGAAGGCAGGAAAGAAGGCAGAAAGAGAAAAAGAGAAGAGTGAGATCGGCACAGATCCATACCCCGCCAGGCAGGATCCTCTGCACCTGACGCCCGACCAAGCTTGGCACACCGTTGCAGAACTGCTCTGTTGGGACCCAGCCCAGTAGCAGGATGCCAGCAAAGCACAGAGCAGGAAGGCTCATGTACAAAAAAGTGTATTTCCTTGTTAAAAGCAGGACACCTGGCA
Organism: Phaethon lepturus; assembly: GCF_000687285.1. Taxonomy (NCBI): domain Eukaryota; kingdom Metazoa; phylum Chordata; class Aves; order Phaethontiformes; family Phaethontidae; genus Phaethon; species Phaethon lepturus. The sequence continues at coordinate 5,471 of NW_010530246.1, read as the reverse complement.
ACCTTGATGAAATCAGCCCTTGTTTCTGGCTCTGCCTTATCAACCCTGTTCTATTTTTGTCCGAGAGCCAGGTTTTCAAACTACAAGCAGGATTTTCAGAGCTAGACTACACTGTGTTGTGGCTAGAAATAACCCTCCTTGCTCTCTGAGCCAGAACGATAGAGATAGGAGTAAGATCCTTCCCAGTCCACATCCCTGCAAACCTCCCTGCAGGGGGAGGGGAGGAAAAAATAAGCCTTGCTTCCCAAGTGAAAGACTTGGCAGAGCAGCAGAAACCCACTGTGAAATGCTGGTTTATGTCATTCAAACGAGGGCTGTTCATTTGGAAGAGGGTGGCCCAGGGTCCCTGGCAGCTCCTTCCTTCCTTCCTTCCCTCCCAACCTACTGTTCAGCACTGAACTAATGTATTGCAGTCAGAGCCACCCCCCCACCTCGCTTCCCTCTTCCTCTCTCCCCCTCCTTCCTTCCAACAGAAATTTCAGCTCAGAACTTACATTGATGCCTGAGCCTGATTAAAAAAAAAAAAAAAAAAAAAAAAAATTTTTAGGCCTAAAATTGCAATAATGATTGGTCCAGATAAAAAAAAAAAAAAAAAAAAAAAAAAAATCTATCAAAAGTGAAGCATCTGGGGGCTTGAATCCTCTACATGGGTCTTGCTCTTCAGTCTCTCCAAGATGAACTAAATGATGGTTCTAATTAAAAACAAGCTCACATTTTATTACAAGTGCAGGCATCCCAAGAGCCTCCAAAGCCGGAGCTGACCGGGCTACCCGCCAGCCATCTGGACCGCTTAGCTCAGCGCAGTTATACAACCCGCCGTGTTTGTCACCCAAGGGGAAAACTACCTGGGTCAAACTATCAACCTACCATGTCTAAATGTTAAAAGGAAATCAAGCAGCAGACACTTTGGGGGAAAAAACAAGGGGGTAAGCGGAAGCAACGGGGAACAAAGGATATTAGATATACAGCAGTCTCTAGAATAATGTAACTAAAGGTCAACTGGTTTAGAAAAATACATTTTTGGAATAACTAAAGTGCTTAAAGCTTCACAGAGCAGCATTTTTAAGCAAGTCCAGCAGAGCAGATATGTTCAGACCACTCAAGTGACTGATTAAAAGTGAAAACTTCTACTAGTTTAACAGCTTCCCATAAGTTTTCTAGGATGCTTGAGCAACAACTTGCACATCCTCCTCCGCCAGCTATCTGCACTGGAGTCCAGCCAGGTTCTTGCTCTCCTTCTCTCCCACAAGCACACACGCCCTTCCTCCTTTCAGCGTCTACTGACGAACAAGGAGTCTGAAGACATCAAAACCAACCTAATTTTAAATGACAGTGTCATCTTTATTTTTAAAATAACTGTAACGACATGCCTCGCGTTCCTCCTCTGTGAAAAGAGGTTTTACACTGCCCAGTTGTTCTGAACAATGGCTGGTGGTTTAATGCCAAGCCTGTAATATCTTTGAGGCAAGACCACTTTTAATCCTCAGTGTGCAGAGCTGCTCGTGGGGGACACGCTGGGTCAGCTGTGGGGCCAGGTGTGCCCCGCAGCACAGACCGTCGCGGGGACCCCCAGGCTCTGGGAAGGTCAGCAGAAGAGGGACCACGCTCCCACCCTTGCCAACCCTGCCCTCCGCACCCAGGGAGATCCCTGCGAGCCCCGGGCAGCTGCAGAGGTGCTTTCTCGGAGCAGCCCTGGGGTGCAGGGCAGGGCTTGCAGGGCCCCTTTGCCTTCCCTGGTGCTGGGAGCCAGCCAGACCAATGGAGACTTAACCAGTCTCAGTGCCCCTCTCCAAAACCGCAGCAGGACATTTACCCCTTTCCGGACATGCCCTGAAATTCCACAATGCCAATAACCTCCCTGGGAAACTACTCACCCCCAGCACGTACACAGCATGATGAGTGTGCACAGCGCTCGCGAGGAGCATTTCTACCATGTGGCATCCAGCAAACGCTGGATGAGAGACGGCGCGGGGCACGTCCACCCTGCACGCTGCTGCAGCCTGAGCCCGGTGCAGACGCTGCCCTTCTCAGCAGCGCTGTGCCTGCAGCCTGCCTGCTCCTGCCAGAGCCCAGTCCAGCTCCCCGGCTCCGCATGGGCACGGCGCTGCAGGGGGTCTGCCAGGAGCAGCAAACCGAGGGTGGCACGGGAGAGAGACCAGAAGTACAGAAATAAGACGATTAAAATGTCTGGAGTTTCAAAGGGCAGGCTTTCTTCTGATGCAGCTAGGAGAAGGAAAAAGCCCGGGTCAGGGACCATGGTGGGACTGTAGCAGGACAGCAAACCACTGCTTAAAATGAAATGCAAGGAACAATAAGGGAGGAAACAAAGAAAGAAGATAGTTTTGCAACTGATTGTACAATGAACCACTTTCATTTTTAATTTGGAGTAGAAAAAAATACTCTTTAATAGTCTATTCAAATTGGCAGAGAATTTTGTTCTACTAAAATGGAGCTACTCCCTGAATTTCTACATGTTTCTTGAATTGTCTGCTCAAATAATTCTACACAGAGGTGATATAAGAGCAGAGAGAAAAGCGAACACACTCTCTTTGGTCTTTCATTCCAGTCAAGTGCTTTGGGCCACCCCGCAGAGGCTGCCAGCACAGCTGGACAGATGCAGCCAGAGGGTGGACAGCCAGGTTCACACCAAAGCAGTGTAACGAAATCCCTTGCTGCAACCACTCTGCAACCTCTTCTTAAGCTGTTTTGCCTGTCCAGGCCCAGACTTACGAACAAGTTGCTGCATGTCAGCTGATCTGTCCTGCTCACACACACACTGCACTCATCGCCAGCACGCTGCAATTCAAGTTCTATTAACCATCTTTCCCCAGGGACTCTGCCAACTCAAATCACCTCTCACCACCACGCTCACCTCCTGGTCTGGCCCGAAGTAAAAGAAAAACACGTGCTGCAGCAGAGTCAGTGGGTGTCCCACATGGAAGATCTGTTGTATGATGTCCTGCAGATCTGTCACCGGACCTACGCTCAAATCCCCAGCCCTCGCTCCTCTGCAAGTTTGCCTCGGTGGGTATCTGAAGCAAGACAATACAAGAGGAGACAGGCAGCTGCCAACGCTTCCCCAGCAGAACCAACACCTGCTCCCAAAGGGAGAGTGAAACCCAATTCGTGTCATAGGACCGACCATCCTACTCTCCAAGTAAAGTCCAACTTTTGTAGCCAGATTGTGCAGCGCAGACCACAATGAAGAGTGCCGGGGCAAAGCTGGCTACAGCAGGGAATGCATTAAAGAAATGATGAGGCACTCGAGCACAAGAGATGAAAGCCAGAGACAGGAGCCACCGCTCTGCTCCTGGATATCCCCAACAAAGAGCTAGAAGAAAGAGAAGAGGTCACAAACTTTAGGTTTGTAAATCAGTCCAGAGGGCTCTTTTCTCTTTTTAAGATGATCTAGAAGGCTTCTCTCAGTATTTTTCTCTTTATGACCCAAAAAGCTTCTTAAGCAAAGGACAAAAAAACCTGAGAGCCTGAAGCAGCAGTGATTCTGGGTAAGCTATCCACCACTGCAGCAGCTGGAAAAACACCTAAAAGCCTGAAGTCAGGGCTTAGGACCTCACTGGCTTAAGTGCTTTAGAAACTTATACACTCAATGTAAAGTTACTACTGTTATAGGCTTGAAATAGGTTACAAAACAGGAGAGGGAGAAGGGAACAGCGGTAAGACCATGTGATACAAAAACTAGCACGGAATGTGACAAATTATCATTTGGTCTGAAAGCTCAGGCTGATTCTCTGAGGATCCTCTTCTGCCACCTTGTCCCCAAAAAGGACAAGGAACTTTTCTGGGCAAAAATCTTGAACTGTGGGACGCAAAAAAGCCAAGCAGGAGATCTGCTGGGTCAGGTTTTGCTGCCAAGCCAGCAGTGGGGCTCACCATCACTGCAGCTGCACGTGATGTACCTGCACCGAGACAGAGGTGCTGCTCTGGGAGGCAGTTCCGATGCTCCCAGGCGGGCGAGAGCACCAGTGAGACGGCAGCTTCGGTTCAGGGAAAGTTCACTAGGTTGTCTGGGGCGGGGAGCAGATTAGAGGTGAAGGAGAAAAAGCAGACAATAGAAACTTAAGAGATTGAGAGGGGGCAGAATGAGGAAAAAAATGTTCTGTTCAGCAAAGACAGAGAGACGGGGCGATGGAGAAGCAGCAACTAGAATAAGTCAGGTCATGGCAAACAGAACAGAAAGAATTTGCCATAAGCAAACAAACCCAGACAAGATGAAGGCCACGAAAAAACTTCAAGATAAAGCACACACAAATAACCATCTTTCTCTGGAAAGCCCACAGACACACACGTCTGTGGGACCAGGAGGGTAGAAAGATCTGCATGGAAAAGGCTGCAAGGAATCACGCTGCAGAGACAGACACGGACCAAACCCCTGAGAGCACCAGAAGAGCAAACGCCGTGATCACTCCAACATCTCCCCCACAGGCTCCTCCATGCAGAGAAAGCAGCCAAAGCCCACCACCTGTAGCCAAAGATGTTCTGAGTGAAGATTTTTCTACCATCTAATAATTCACTTGTCTCAGTGAGTACCGATTCACAGCCAGCGCTCTCAGAGAAAAGCACTGCTGACGTTATCGGTAACCGTAGCGGTTGGTCCCCGCGTCCCGCCTGACGCCGGTGCGGCAGCAGCTGTAAACACTGCATCCTAAGCACAAATCGCTGGCCCTGCCTCCATCGGAGAGGATTTTTCAAGCTCTGCTGGAAACACTTAGCTACAGAGGTAACGAGTGCAGTACCAAAACCAATATAGAAAAAGAAAGTGACCTCTGAGGAGTCAGAGATTAAATGAATTAAAACGATAAAGCAGATCCGCAGCTTCCAGTGAGTCACAGCGCAATACGAGAAGGTTGGGAAGGCGTGCGGTTGGTGCCCAACCGTCCCCCCGTGGCAGCACGGGTGTTGGGACTGAAGTCCTTCAAGTTAATTTATTTTTTGAATGAGCCAAAATGACAGGAATG
>NW_010530246.1:0-464 GCF_000687285.1 Phaethon lepturus | reverse complement strand
GCCGAGGTTGAAAGCACTGGATTGAGTTCAAAAGACATCATTTCCACTGGGAAATTAATCTCTCACCATTTTGTATAATTAGACAAGGAAAATGAAAAACAATTTCAGAAAGAATTCCCAGAAGCAATATCCGAGGAGGAGGCGGGAGGCGAGGGTGCTGCGTGTTGGACAGGAATGCAAGGCTGGGCTTTGTTGTTACGCTGGGCTTTGCTACAAAAACACAACACTACATTTCCAGAGCAGCAATGCCGAAGAAGCTCCAGCAGCACCGAACAGCTGTCAGACAGGGAGCGCGGCCCAGGGGCCGGGACCAGCACCATGGCAGTGGGAGCTTCAGAGGCGTTTCCCAGCGCGCTGCGCCGATGGGCGTCATCCCACCGCCGTCGGCCTCGGCAGTGCATGGCCAGAGCTGCCGCAGGGCCGCCGCACCCAGCACCGCCTGGTCCAGGCGGAGGAACACGGCA
>NW_010530245.1:0-682 GCF_000687285.1 Phaethon lepturus | reverse complement strand
GCGGGGCTTATTGACAGGGCTTTAAATGAGAGTCGAAGGGTTATTTGCATATTTTAATATAAGTATGATCTTCCCTGTCAAACAGTATCACAATATTCTACTATGAGTGTGACCTTCCCTATGATACAATATTTATAGCATTGACTTGTAATTTTTTGGTCAGTATTCCCTGATATATTTATTGAATATAATTTTGTAATATAACAGTCAGTAAATACACTGCCTATAAAGTCACTGAAATTATATTCCTCAACTAGAACAAATGAGCTTTCAACGTCTCACTAAAACTTGGTGGGATGAATTCCATGACAGGAGTGCAGTTATTGATGGTTACAGTCTGTTCAGAATGGACAGGAGAAGAAAGAAGCGCAGAGGCATTCCCCTCTACATCAAGAAATGGATAGAGTGTGAAGAGCTGACTCTGAAGAATAGCCACGAGCAGATCGAAAGCTTATGGGTAAAAATCAGAGACCAAAGCAACAAAGGAAACCTTGTGGTTGGTGTTTATTACAGGCCACCTGATCAAGGGAAGTTTATTGATGAAGCCTTCTTACTGCAGCTACAGGAAGCATCACACTCGCATGCTCTCATCCTGCTTGGGGGAGGGACTTCACCATGATGTTTGCTGGAAAAGTAGCATGGGCAGGCTATGGGCAATCCAGGAGACTCCTGGAGTGCATGG
>NW_010530244.1:0-844 GCF_000687285.1 Phaethon lepturus | reverse complement strand
AATGAAGTAAAATGCTGTTTATGCCACTATCTTCACTGTCTTTTAAGATTCCTTAGAGAAAGAGTTGAGAAAAAGGGATTCAAAGGGAAAAAATGGAGAAAAAGGATCCTGAATATTACTAAGAAGATCTAGGAAACCTTTTCTCTGAATAACTTTAGATTGAAAACCTAAAGAGATCTTACTTCTTAAAGGATTAGGTAATATCTGAATAGGGGTTTCATAAATGTCAGTTAGCCTTTAACATCAGTACTTACCCGCTTTAAATCTCATCCCTAGACTTCAGACAGATAACTCAAAGAGTTGGTGAAAGTGTAGTCATCCCTGTATTACAGAATAGAATAGGCAATGAGACAGAACTGTGTAACGCACAGTAAAACTGAACATTGGATGCTTACATTCTTTTGAGAATAAATTCAAGATCAGGCATGAAGTCTGAAAATTTTTGGAAGTGAACCCCATTCTCTCAAGCTTAACTGAAAGGGCACACTTCCTTTTCAACAGCATAAATACCAAATCCAGGCAAGTCCATAGATAGATGCCCGTTGACTCAAGAAGATTTGGATAAAAAGCATATCAGATACAGCAGTTTTAATTCAGGATAAAATTCCTTAAAATCAATGATAGTTTCATTTAAAACTCTTAATAAAAAAAATTAAGGGCCATAAGTACTACCAAATTGAACTATGCACAGGGACTACAGGAGTTATCTATTAATGAAGAGTTACCATACAATTAACATAGCAGTAGTCTTATAAATATGAAATTGAGCTTTAACAGACTCTGTTCTGCTGCATTATGTAGAGCATTAAATATGTTAAATGTCTGTTCAGCCATTGACAGAAGA
>NW_010530243.1:767-2028 GCF_000687285.1 Phaethon lepturus | reverse complement strand
TTACCCCATCCGCCGGCTCTCCAAACTCCGCTGATCCTGCCTCCTGCAAGCGTCTGAGGGCTGGGCAGGCTCCAAACGACCAAAGCCTTGGCTTACATTTAATTTTAACAATTTAATTTAAATAATTTAATTTAATAACAGGGCAGCGGGATTGGATTGCTGGTTCTCAGGGGGCTGAATCCTTAACGAACGGTGGCTGCTCAGCACAAGCATGTGCAGGGAATGTGTACAGGGAGTGGAAGGGAGACGCAGGCTGCGGTAGCAAGGCTTGTCCTTGAACAGTCGTTATCGAAATGCCTCCAAGCCCTGCGCGCGGAGAAGCTCAATCCCTTAACTTTGGACTATAGGTGTGTGTTAAAGGCTTCGCTTCCGACATCTCGGCAGCCTTGGCCCAGGTCCAGGCTGGCGACGGGTCAAAAGCGCTGCGAGTTTGTTGCAGTAAAGTCCCTTCCAGGCCAGGGAGGGGACAAACGGTGACGGGACCGGATCGTGGCCACGCGTAGCGGCTCAGCGTGGTTGTGCACGCGGCGTGTTGAGCACCTCAGTGGTCCGGTGTGTGGAGGGCTGTACTGGAATTAATTGGGGGTGGTCGTTATGCCCACCTAGAGGGTCCCGGCATGCACCTTTTCTCACTACTGGGATGAGAATTCCACTCAGTGGACGGAGCCAGGGTCTCTCCTGGCCATCTCGGTGCCAGCAGGTACGCGACCGTCCCCTCTGTGCCCCCCGGCAGGCTCTGTGGCGTTCCTGGGGCTGTACCTCGTGTTCGGCTATGGCGCCTCGCTGCTCTGCAACCTCATCGGCTTCGTCTACCCCGCGTACGTCTCGTAAGTACCAGTGCGCCGGCCCAGCCTCCCCGCAGCGCCTGGAGAGCATTCCCTGCCCTTAGCCGAGGGTCTCCCCGGTAAATGAACGGGCGGTTATGGCCGGGAAGCTCTTGAGACCTTCCTGAAAACACTGGGGCCTGGCACGGTCCCAGCTCGGGGAAGCAGCGCCCGGTAGGAAGGTTTGCTCCAGGGTTTGGAGGACTCGGGAAGGAGGTGCCCGCCCTGGCAGCAGGGCTGCAGCGGCCGTGCCCTTCCCCTCTCCTGCCGCAGCATCAAAGCCATCGAGAGCTCCAGCAAGGAGGACGACACCACGTGGCTGACATACTGGGTGGTGTACGGCGTCTTCAGCGTAGCCGAGTTCTTCTCCGACACCTTCCTCTACTGGTTCCCGTTCTACTACGCTGGGAAGGTAATGGTCGGGCTGCGGGGGTCCG
>NW_010530243.1:341-701 GCF_000687285.1 Phaethon lepturus | reverse complement strand
ATCTTCCAGCTCTGGAGCATCTCTCCTCCCCACAGTGCCTGTTCCTGGTGTGGTGCATGGCCCCGGTGTCCTGGAACGGCTCGCAGGTGCTCTACCAGAACTTCATCCGGCCCTGCTTCCTCAGGCACCACCAGACCGTGGACAACGTGCTGGGCAACCTCAGCACCAAAGCCCTGGACGCGGCTTCCAGCGTCACCCGGGAAGGTAACGTGTGTCCCCCAGTCCCCGCGGTCCTGCTCCGTGGCTGGGGCAGGCGGTTTTCCCCGGAGCACTCCGCCGGGATGCGGGCAGCTCTCCTTTTAGTTACCGGCAAGTGTCCGTCTCTCCGTGACGGTGGGCCGTGCTCTCGCGGCCCCGACC
>NW_010530243.1:0-203 GCF_000687285.1 Phaethon lepturus | reverse complement strand
CCGTGACGGGGGACCGTGCTCTCGCGGCCCCGACCCCCGTTGTGGCCGTGGCCGAGCGGGGGCCTCGCTCTCCCCCGTCTCTGTAATTCTCTCTCTTCTCTTTGCGCCTCGCGGTCCAGTCCTGCAGACTCTGGTCAGCAGCAGAGCCCGGCTGGCGGCCGGGGTGGCACCGCAGCTCAGCTCGTCTGTATGTAAAGAGCCGC
>NW_010530242.1:0-677 GCF_000687285.1 Phaethon lepturus | reverse complement strand
GATAGTGACCAAGCATGCAACTATGAGGAGTCGGTGTTAAAGCACTGGCTCCATTATGGCTGTAGGATTAATTGCTGAGAACATGTGATCCCCTCAGATGTCAGATCTGTGGTCCCAATTGGTTCCATAGGCACTTCTGCACTGAAGGGAATGCCTAGCGGAAAACTGAAACAGCCACAGTCCAAAACAAGCAGAAGCATTTTGCTACCTTGAGGAGCAGTGAGCACCGCTCCTCTTCGATGAAGGTGCTTGCACTCTGCCAGCATCTAGTTTTGTGTACTGAGTGGCCTGGCAGGGCAGACAGCCTTCCTCCAAGGCATGTGAAGCTTGCTTAGAGAAACCTGACCTTAGATGAAATCCAGGGAAGATCAGGCTGTGGGAGGCTTTGGCTCATATTCATAGCCTTCCCCAGCTGCCAGTGGGACAGAAAGGCTTCAAAAAGCCCAACCCTAGAGAAGGCACCCCCAAATGGAGCAAGAAGAAGCTGGAGGGGAAGACCTAAGCCAATTCCTGTCACTGGAAGAAAGCCCAGCTGGCAACTGAAACACTCACAGACCAAAGATAGCAGCACCAAACCAAACCAGAACAAAACTCTGCCTATAGACAGGAATAGTTAGAGGGAAAGATACCCACAGAGAACATTAATAAAGTGTAGAGGGTGAAGCTCAGTACTATCT
>NW_010530241.1:0-5249 GCF_000687285.1 Phaethon lepturus | reverse complement strand
CTCCGGTGAAGCCCTGGGGTGTCGTTCCCGCTCCCTGGGGTGTCGTTCCCGCTTCGCGCCTTTTGCGCCGGGCAGCCTGGCGCTTTCCGCTCGGCCGGCGCGCCGTTGAGGAATAATGCTGCTGCTTCGCTTCCCCTGGGGTTCGTTTTGGATCCGCTCCCATTCGACAGGAGTCGAGAGCTTCGGGCGAAGCAGCGTGGGGGTGCCGGGGCCCTTCCCCGGCGGGCTTTTCCAGCAGCAAGGGCCAACCGGCGCAGCAGCCCGGGAGGGGGTTTCTCCTACGCGTGCGTGGTGACATTTGCGTCTCTGGGGCAGACGGGATGTCCCAGAAACCGTCCCCCGCCCCGGTGCGCTCTGACGTGACGCTGAACACGTGCCACCGCTTTCCCTTTGGCCGAAAGCGCCCGGTCGCGGCTCTGCAGGGGTCCTGTGGCTCGGCGTCGACCGGGGAGGCGGGAGCATCCAATTCACGTTTCTTCAAAGTTTCCCCTAATTTCTCTCGCCCCGGTCGAGCTTTTGTCCTTGCTCTGAGCCTTTCTCCTCCTCCCTTATCCGTCCTCCTTCAAAGCTCCCTCTTGCTGCACTCCCTTTCTTTAGCCCTGAGGCGGACCGAATACTTGAGCCCTGCTTGTTAAGGTGCCCACGGCAGCCATGCAGAGCGGAGGTGTCGTCACGCCGCTCTGGTATCTGCAAAACCGCGATCTCGTCCCCCGTGCCACGTCGCCAGCGAGGCCGCGCACCTTCGCCCCGGGGCGGTGAGTGGCCGTGAACTCGGTAGGTGGTTTGAACAACCAATTTTTGGACTGGTTTCGTTTAGGTTTTAGCTAATTCCGGTGCTCTCGTGTCGAAGCTTCCCCTCTATACCCGGCGCCTGCCGTCTGCTTTGCATCCGAATACAAATAAAACTCTGTCGAGTTGTGTCTGAGCAAGTACCACCGGCACTGGGCCTTGGAGACCCACACGTCCCCGTCAGCCGTTCCCTTCCCCTGGGCTGGACTCTTGCATCGGCGTTATTTGTTGCAGATTTAGGCTAGCAGTTTTTTGGGAAGAAAGGAAGGCCGGTTGTACGAAGGGAACGGTTCTTCTTTAGATGTAACCGGGAGAAGGGACGTAAAGAAGCTGGGTTGGTACATGGGTAAAGGAACACAGGCTGGTTGGGAACGTGTTTTTGAGGTGTAGGAAGCACGAGGGGACAGAGGACATCCCAGTTGGGCTAAAAACTGGGTGCTGCAGGAAATGGCCAAGACAGGCTTTTGTACGGTAAGAGGGAAACCGAGGCTGCGCTCGCGCCCTGGGCGCCTCCGCCCGCGTCTTCACGAAGAATTCGAAGATTTGCGTCTCGCGAATTCTTACGTGGCTGCTTGTGGAGCACACAGGCCCTCGCCAAGGGGCAGGAGAGCCCGCATCTCCACGGCGTAGACGTCGGGGTTGGGTTTCTGCCCATCCTGGTCAAACACGGAAAAGGTTTCTTGGTGGTTTTGCCTCCTGCTCCACTTAGCTCAGGTCATCTTCTACTCGCTTTCGAAGCTGCCTTGCTGTTGCAGACCGAGACCTCACTCCATCCTCAGCTGACGTGTTTGGAGATGCTGTGACAGGTTTTTCCATCCCCATCTTTCAGGGCTCAGGTGCGTCAAAACCTTCGGTTTCCCTCTGCCAAGAACCGTGAGCTCTCTTCCTTCCACATGTGGTTCACCTGTTTTTCAGTGTCTTCAAGGAAACCTTTGACCTCGCCGAACGGCCCTGGGGCTTTCTGTGGCATGATGCCACTAAATTACGCGTTTTGAAGCGGTTTAATGGCTGCAGAAGCACAGCAAAGCCACGCAGCAGAGCACTTCTTTCCTGCCACGGTCATGGCCTTCGGGAGGTATTTGCACCCCGTTTTTGTAGGCCTCTGAGTTAGGTATCATGCGAAGGACGTCTGGAGGATCCAGTGGGTGTTAAGAAAATAAATTTAAAAATCTAATAAAAATAACAGAAATTAAAAAAAAAAAAAAACAAACCACCCTCAAATCCAGGTCTTGCTTGCTAAGGTACAGCTGCTGCAGAAAATCCAGAAGCTGTTAGGCTATTTCTAACACGGTTCAGTTGGTGGTGGCCTGGAGAAGTCCACAGGTCAGTCTGCGAGGGCCATTTTTCTGAATTACTGGCAGCCAGGAAGCGGTTAGCTTAAATATAGTCGCGGGCTAGATCCTCACCCTCCCTCTCCCTTTTCAAAATTACCGCTCAGCATGGCACAAATGTTAGCCGCCCGCAATGGCTGCAAGCTTTTCCTTCCTGAGAAAACACCGCATGTTTGTCAATATGCACATCACCCATACGCCAAAGCCACCGTGGCTGCTACCGAGATGATTCAGAAACCCTGGGATTACAGTATCTCTGGCGAGTTCTCCTTTCTCGCTGCGTCCACATCCATTTCGCCGCTCCTGTGACTCAAAGCAGAAACTTGCGGCTAGCCCGGGGGCCCACCAGGCAAATGCACGTCTTCCGGGGCTTCACCAAATCACCCCGGCGCCCTGGGGGAAACCCAAGCGCGTTGCTTCAGAGATGGAGCCGGAGCTGGGCTTTGCTATGAAAATCTGCCTCTTGTGTACGAATCGAGAGGGGCCCGTCTGAAATGGAACCGCTGCTTACGCTTGCTTCACCTTCATAGCCGTGTAGGCAATGACTGCCGGGCCACCCTGGAGCTGAGCCCAGACTTCAGCTGTCTTCCCAGAAGCATCCGTGGGCCAGGTCAGGGACACTGTTGGGCAGCGCTGCCTGCCCAAAGGATGCCGTGATGGTTGTTGCTTCCCCGCAGCCTCGGGGGGAGTGCTTGCTTTTGTCCTGGCAGCGTTGACTTGTTCTGCTCGGTGGGAAGCTGCTGCCAAGGCCACCTCCGCAGAGGGGACAACTTCCTCGGTGCTCGTGACGAAGAGGAGGCCCTCCTGTCTTCCCCCTGAGGGACGTGTGGGTTACATCCTGCGTAGAAGGTGAGTTAGTGAGCGCCGTGACCGTCATGGAAGAACAACATGGAGGAGACAACCTGAGCAAAAGCACCTGGGATCTTGCCTAAGTCGGGGGGCAAACATCTGCCCCCGACTAACACTGAGGTTGCTGAGGCTGAACTGATGGCCCAGGACACCTCTAAAGCCACCTCTGTAAATCCATCCAGCCGAAACATGCTTCTGTAGCTCCCACTTCTCTCCAGGGTAGACAGAGATGGACATCTGCCCTGTAACCACAAATCTGGGGCGTGATCTCGCTCATGAGTTATCTTGGTCTGTCCATCACCTGTCTCCCGGGGTAGCTTCTTCCCCTGCCAGTTTCCGTAAGCGCTGCCGGCACCGCTGTTGGCTTCCCTCGGACGTGGAGGAGCCACTCTTGGAGTGCTGGCCGTGTGGCCTGGCTCCGTCCTCTCCGCCGCGCGGCTCTGGGGAAAGCTGCTTTCGTTTCTTGTGGTTTTCCCCAGCTGCAAAAGCAGGATCATTTTGAAGTCATGAACTTCAGAAAGATTTTGAAACTTCTGTGGTGCCTCCATAGCATTTTGAGGAGGTGAACAGTCATCTCTCCCGGTGAATCGCTGCCTTCCCCACGGTTTCGTAGACTTTTCTTTGAAGAGACCTCTGCCACGACCCGGCAAGCCCATTTAAACCAGGCCTAGGTTGGGCCCCTTCTAGTAATTCTGTGCAAGGAAATCGAAAACTCTGAAAGTATTGAACAAAACCTGGTTTTAAAGCCACCTCCTTTCCCACTGCCATAGCAGCAAGGCTCTCATTCCCTCCATAGGGGTTTGGGAACAGCTCATGGAAATTGTCCCCAGCCTGTCTGCGACCCTCTTATACAGGGAGTTAAACGCCTTGCTCGTCTGTTTTTTGACCTTGATTTCTTGAACAAGGTCTTCACAAGACTCTTGAAGATTTTTGAAGAGAAAGATGAGTAGCTTACAGCTTGAGTGGAAGTCTTTTTTTTTTTTGTTTTGGGTTTTTTTTTTTTTAGTTTACCATATTGTTACTGTATAAAATGCTGATGTGCTTTGAAAGCTCCAAATTACAACATTATCACACAACCACATCATTTTTCTTCTGCCCTCTTCCTTCCTCCTTGCCTCGCCATGGTGGCTGCGTGTCCACTTCTCCTTTTACTTCCCAGCTGGTGACTTTGCCTTACTCAGGGCAGCCCCCGCCCACCGAAACCCAGGAGCACGGGGTGCTGCTGTGGCCATCGCTCTGCAGTGGTGGCCCTTGAATGTCCTGTGTGAGAGCCAAAGGCGCTGGCGTTGCAGGACTGACCGCTGGTGTGCCAAAATGCATTCCCCGAGTCCTTCAATGGCTCGTTTTGGCCAAGTATTGGCACAGGCTGCCCGGAGAGGTGGTGGAGTCACCATCACTGGAGGCATTCAAAAAACGTGTGGACGTGGCACTTGGGGACCTGGTTTAGTGGGCATGGTGGTGTTGGGTTGACGGTTGGACTCAATGGTCTTGAAGGTTTTTTCTAACCTGAATGATTCTGTGATTTTTGAGAGAAACCCCGTGAGGGGAGAGCTCGGGTCTCGCCCTCACAAACCCTTGAGTCCATCTCAGCTCCGTTCCTTTTCCTGCTGCCGTTCTCTGGCATCCACGCTCCCAAGAAAGTCGCCGCTGATAAATGCGCACGTCGGCACTTCGTCGGCAACGTGCAGAGCCGTAGGCGTAGTTTTCTTTTTGCTGGTGCTGCCGTACCGGTCATCTCTTGCGTCGCCTGCGTGTTTTATTCGTACAGCCAAGCGCTCGATTTGAAGGGTCCGAGGGGAAGCGTATGGTGGAGTTACTGTTGTTTTTCCACGGTACAGTGCTCGGCATTTTTGCTGATGTAAGAGATAGCAAAAATAGCGTGGGGGGAATTACGGCCCTAAGAAAGAAATATGTAAATATCTGAGTGCATTAAAAAAACCCCACCCTGCTTACCCGGGCTTTGCGCCCCGATTTTATTCTGGGCTCTTCTTGTGGTTGAGGGGTAAATGCTAAAGAGAGCAAAGGATGATGTTTGCCCAGACCCAGCTCATCCGAAACAGGGTGTGGGGAAGATTACGGGGGGAATCCAAATGTGCGCTTCCTCCCGATGGCTGGTTTTAATCAATAGTTTTGTAAATTCAGCTTCTGACCCGGCTGTGGCGAGCACCCGAGAAGTTACGTCGCCTCTTCTCACGGTCCGCTGGTCCGATGCGCCTGCTGAAGCTTCGAATCTCGCCACTTGTGTCAGAGCGTGACCCTCCCAAATAAATAGGGGTGCCT
>NW_010530240.1:0-795 GCF_000687285.1 Phaethon lepturus | reverse complement strand
GGCCCTTCTTGTAGATGGGCATCACATTTGCGAACTTCCAGTCAACTGGGACCTCCCTGATTAGCCAGGACTGCTGATAAATGATGGAAAGTGGCTTTGTGAGGCCTTCTGCCATATCCCTCTCACCCTCGGGGGGGTCCTCCCCACCCCATCTAAGTGGTATAACAGGTCGCTAATCATTTCCCCTTGGATTATGGGGGCTTCATTCTGTCCCTGTCTTCCAGCTCAGGGTACCCAAGGAACAACTGATCTTACTGTTAAAGACTAAGGCAAAGAAAGTATTAAGTACCTCATCCTTTTCCTCATTCTTTGTCACTGTGTTTCCCCCTGCATCAAATGAAGAAGGATGGAGATCCTCCTTAACCCTCCTTTTGTTGCCAATGTATTTATAGAAACATTTATTATTGTCTTTTACAGTAGTAGCCAGATTAAGTTCTAGTTGGGCTTTGGCCCTTCTAATTTTCTCCCTGCATAACCTCATGACATCCTTATAGCCCTCCTGAATTGCCTGCCCCTTCTTCCAAAAGTCATAAAATCTCATCTTTTTCCTGACTTTGAGCCAAAGCTCTATGTTCAGCCAGGCTGCTGGTTTTCCCCACTGGGTCATCTTTCAGCACATGGGCACCGCCTGCTCCTGCGTCTTTAAGATTTCCTTCTTGAAGAATGTCCAGCCTTACTGGAGTCCTTTTCCTTTCAGGACTGCCTCCCAGGGGTCTCTGACAACCAGTCTCCTAAACAGGCCAAAGCCTACCCTCCAGAAGTCAAAGGTAGCAGTTCTGCTGACCCCCCTCCTTA
>NW_010530239.1:0-3897 GCF_000687285.1 Phaethon lepturus | reverse complement strand
CCTCAGCCTTATCCTCATCCTTGGTGACAATCTTTCCCCCATAACCAGTAAGGGATGGAGATTCTCCTTGGCTCTTTTTTTGTTGTTAATATATTTGTAAAATCATTTTTTGTCATCCTTTACGACCGTGGCCAGATTGAGTTCTAGCTGGGCTTTTGCCTTTCTAATTTTGTCTCTGCTTGATTTAACAAGATCCTTGTACTCTTCTTGAGTTGCCATAGGTCGCATGCAATTGACTTCATCTGTATCTTTGGATGATCGCCCGTTGTTTAAGTCATCATAAATCACCTCCAGCACAGCTAATTCCCTCAGGTACTGGATACCTTTCTCCATGGTGGACCACTTGCCTGGGTGACACATATCATCTTCCTTGAAGGGATACCTTTCCTTCATACCTGACAGGAGTCGTCTCCAGAGGCTGAGGACTCGTGCACCTTTTCCAATTGCTTTGTCAATGCCCCCTTCTCTAGAAAGGGATCCCAGCTGCTTGGCTTCCCCACCCTCTAATTCCAGGCTACTGGCCCCGTTATCCCAGCATCAGAGCAGACAGGTGACAATGTGGTCATCTGGACGACAGCTGAAATCCTTTTGCATGTTTCGCAGCTCACTCAAGGATAGGGATCGGGTGGTTACCGTCTCTTTTATAAGTTCTTCCTCTTCCTCCTCTTCAAGCAGTGACCCCTGTCTTCCCTCTTTGGTCCTTGTGATTGCCCTGCTTCTTAAGAGACTTAAGGAACAAGTGCCTTATGAACAAGCGGTGATCTGCCCAGCCAAGACCAAAGGAAACACTAACAAAGTCAGCCTGCAATGAACCAAATGCAGCTTCACTTAGCTTACTCAGGCCAGGGAGGACACTGAGCTAATTTGCAGCTCACAGCCCAGCTCTGCAGTGACAGATGCTATGTGTAACTGAAGAAGAAATGATGATGCAGGGTCGTTTCCTTTGAGAAGCCAGTCTGTCACCATGGAGGCAGACAGCACGCTCTCAATAAGTTTATCTGCAAAGTAGCAGGAAAATTCCCCACAGCAGGAGAGATTTGATGGGATGTGCTTAGCACAGTTTTATAAACAGTTTTCTTCAAATGCTTCCAAGTCCCATGCATCTTTTTCTTGCTTTATCATCGTTTTCAACATCCTTCTCTCTCTCACTTTTTCTTTTATCTAGCACCTCCACAAGGCACGTTTATCAACATTGGAGGACATTCTTGTTCAGTTTTCTCTTCTGATTCCACTCTTGCAGAATGCACACCTAGCAGTACTCTCCACACCCAGAGGTTTCACCAGGAACAAAACTTGCCTCTGTGCATGAAATTTCCTTCAAAGTCTGGGCAGTATTGGCATCCTAATGTAGGGATCCTTTACACTTAAGTGTATTTCTCTGAGACAGAGCATTTGTTTTTGATACTCCTGCAGAGTCAGCTGTGCATGGACTAAATTTTGATGACTGGCCCCTACATGCATTTTTCCTCCCTCCCCAACCAAACCAGAGCTGCATACCACATTATATTTGTAGGTTGCATTCAGGATACTCAGCCTAGACAAACAAGTGCTCTAGCTCTGTAATGTTATCACCGGAAAGATGCCTAAGGCTTTGTCCTATGGCTGCCACACTGCCCTGTAGGCAGCTTGAGATCAGGTAATTTGCGGGTCCCCTCTGCCATAATGGCAAGCAAGGCTCAAGTCCTTCCACATCAGTATCATGACAAAGCACACTGCAGCCAACCTATCCACACACCAGGGTATGGCTGAGTGTGTGCTGAAGGTATTGCAATCTCATGTTTCATTATGGTCCTCTGGTTTCATTGGGTCCCAGTTTCTCTAGGAATATGTGTCTACACACTTAATGTGAAGGCAAAGTTGGCCCCCAGGACAGGTCTAAGCCTTTATTGCCATGCCCTCAAAACTGACTATCTATCTGCTGTTAAAACTGCCCTGGCCTTCATCTCCCTGATTTCTTTCATTTCAAGGAAGAGCTCAGCCATGCTCCATCAACGTCTAGAAGCATGAATGTTTGCATGGCATAAGTAGGAAGATTTTTTGAAGCTCAGAGCTGTTCTACAACTGTATTCTAGTCAAAACTGCTTCATACAGCTATGCTTACCTAGTGTGTTCAAATCAAAAGAACTAAGATAAGACCTATAGGATCTTTTCACTGTCTTTAAAATCGAAACGTGCAACCCAACTGGAAGGTTAGAGCACCTTCTCCTCTGTTCTGTTTAGAGCACAAGTAGGCTTTGTAACTAGTGTCTTCATCCCAGGTAAACAGTTTTCTCTTCCTGTCATTTTCACCTAGCAGAGCCTTACATCTCCTCTCCTTGGCACTGTACTGCTGTGGGGACAGGTTGGGCACAGGAGCACCCTAATACAGCTCTCCTCCATCTTTTGACAAATTCCCATCTGGACCCAAACTCTCTATCTTCAGCCTACCTAATGTCATATTTTGGGAGAAGTGCACAACATGAGAATTAATTGTATCTAGGTGTAATTAGTCCAGAACAATTGGCTATGGGCAAGATTGAAAATGAGTTAAAGGATGTATATTCACTTTCCTCAGTGTGTAAAGGGTTGTGTGTGTTGAGGTGGCAATGGGAGAGGAGAAGGTGAAAATGAAGTTGGAACTGTGAAATTTGAAGGTGAAAAGTATTTATATCTGAATTAGTGGAGTCACGGAGCCTTCAAAAATAGCTAAAATTCAATTTCTTGAGTAATGGAGAAGTAGTTTACATAGATCTTCAGACTTTGCTTCTAGGATTCCCTGGCGTTCAATGTACAGGGAAGTGCAAAGCTCAAAAGTTTATGAACCTGAGGTAACAGTGTGAAAGAAAATTTTAATAAATATTACATTGATTTCAATTTTTTTTCCTTGTTAATAATAAAAGCCAACCTTGGTCTTCTGGGCTTTTCTCATATGACTGCTTAATACAGCAGGTGAATCATGGAATTATTTATATTTTAACTTTCAGTAAATCATAAATTAGTCACCTTTTAACAGCATTAAATTCAGAGACAAACAGCAGGGAAGAAGGAGCCTGAAAAATAAATATTGACTTTCAAGTTTTTTGTTTTTTTAAACACAGGGTTAGATGTAGAAGCTCTTGTGGATGATGAGTAAAAGCACACAAAAAGGAAAATACATTTGTTCTTATATATTTCTTCCCATCATAGACCTGCAGCTCTGTTTTTACTTCATTTGCAGAAAGCCACAGCAGTACTAATGGGTAGTGGCCCTTGTTGGCTTAAAGAGGCATTTGGCTGAAAATTTGGTCTGGTCATGATTGTCCTTATAGAGCACACCTGCTACTAGCCATGGATACTGGTATTGTGAGCAATAGCTGACATCCCAAGGAAAACTCAAGCAAAAGAGGAAGGATAGAGTTGAGAAATCCATCAGGATTGCCATATAGTGACCCTTATGAAAAGACTCCAAAGATTCTTCCTTTTGATTTCAGCAGCTGAATCAAAGCCTAAAGATAATGAGAGACTCTTGTTCCCAGGCAGGCAGCAGCTCACCCTGTCAGAAAGCAAGACAAAACAAAAGTTAAACAGAGGTTAAAGGAAGAGGAGAAGAAAAACAGAATCTGGGGTCAAGCAGCACATAAAGTAGGAGCCCCTAGAAACCAGCTCATCCATGCACACTGCCCTTGCTGCCTTCCAGTTCCCAGGAGGAGGCCTAATAAATGTTACAAAAGATCAAATGGCTGAAAAATGATTGTATTTAAAAATAAATTGAGAAAATTTTTATGTTGTTCCATTTTGCTGTTTCTGCAGCACTGCATCTCAGAGCACTTTACATAGCATTTAATTACACACTGTTAGTGGAATGACTGTCTACAAGCAAATTCATTAGGTATTATCCACTCAGCAACATCCACCAAGTGCACCCAGGTCCCTGGGCAA
>NW_010530238.1:3712-8259 GCF_000687285.1 Phaethon lepturus | reverse complement strand
CCTTCCCCCGTTTGTCAGGCGAACACCCTCCCTTTTCTCGCTTTTCTCTTTTTCTCCGCAAAAACGTAGTGAGCTTAAAACGCCGGGCAGAGGCCGATGGCTTCAGGAAGATTTAGCCGCGGACGAAGCAATCCGATAATGGAGATTAAAGTATCCCCCGGCTGGGCTGTGAGGGAAAGTTCAGCCACACGGAGAATTAAGGGATATATTTATTTTTAGTAGCTATTCCCCCGTCCTTCGCTTTTCCCTCCAGCTTTCCTTCGAGTGGTAAATCACCAAGGTCAATAAGCTGCCTTGACAAACAGGATAACCTCTGACAGAAATACCTCTTTTTCTCTCTCTTTTTTTTTTTTTTAAATAAAACTCCTCACTTACGGGCTGTAATGGACACTCCAGCAAAATAAAGACGTAAGCTGCTTGAAGCCAGGTCTGGCTGAAAACTTGGGTTTTGGGAAATAGGGCTGCGGGATGCTGTAATCAGTGCGGGCACAATGAAGGAAAGCTGGGATAGAAAATGTCAAAGCCCTGCTTGCAGGCGTATGCATCTATTTTCAGAAATAGGGTGGGTTGTTTTGGGGTTTTTTTTCCCTTTTTTTTAATAAACCAGCATATCTTGCAGCCTCGTAACACGCTTGTGTAACCGGCTGCATCGGTTTCACCTTGTGTTATCAAAAGCACGGCGTGCTTTAAAAATACATCGTGGTGCTGGGTGTTTCAGTTTTACAGCGAAAACGGGAAAAAAAGGAGAATATTGCGTTATTTTTTTAATATACTCCGCCTGTGCTGCATAATGAACCTGGAGAAATTCAGGGCTTGGGCTGTTCCCAGAGTAATCCCTGCTGGTTTTCCCCCACTCTCCCTTAGCCAGCAGGATCACACCACTTTCCATTTAAGAAATGTTCGTTTTTTAGGTTGTGGCGAAGGTGGGAAAGTGCAGAAAACGGGTCTGAACGTGCTGCAGGGAAGGACGACGGTGCAGCAAGCCGGCTGGAATACAGTTGCAATTAACCCAGGTCGACCAAAGGAAAAACCCAGTTTTCCTCCAGCTCTCTCCATCCCTTTAAAAAAAAAATAAACCCCCAAACCATCATCAGCACTAAGCACCCAACCCTCCTCCCAGCACCTTTTCCAGCCAGCAGAGCCCCGGCGGCCGCTTCGGCCTCAGTTTCCCCTCCCGCAACGTTTCCCACTCGGCAGCCGGCTCCTTCCCGGCACCTTGGAGGCGGTGATGGCAGAGCGAAGGCACGCGAGGAATCTGGCTCATCTCTCCCTCTCTGCTCTTCATGTTCTCACGGCTGACCGGGACGAAAGGCGCTTCCCAGCCCATTTTCCCTTTACAGGCTCGCTTTCCTCGCGCCGCACCAAAACCTTCGGCTCGCGATCAAAACCTTGCAAAAAGGCCTTATTTGTTACGAAGCAACACTTTGACCGCCGATTTAAAAATACTACAGCCGTGCCTGTCAGCTCCTCCTTTAATTTAAAAGCTCTTTTTAAAAACCGGAGTGTTTAAAAACCTTGAGTTGCAAGATAACCTTTGGGGTTTTTTTTTTTAGTGTGATAACACTATCATATTCCTGGGAACAAATTGGGCTTGTAGCGGGGTATGGTATCGGATGCCTTCGCTGGGAAAGCCTGGGGAAATTTTATCCCCCGGCCGCACCCAGCCTGAAGTGAAGAAATATTTGCATTTGCTTCTCCTTGGAGCGCACCCAGCTCCCTCCCCGCTCTCCTGGGCCTGCCAAGAGGGATTGCAAGGAAAGACGGGATTATTGCAGCAGCCGAGAGAAGGGCAGGGCCGCGGCCGCGCGATTCGGAGGCGTACGATCCTCTTTGCCCTTTTGCACCGCTGCTGGAAGGAGACAAGCGAGACCTCGAGCGGGTTTTTACGCCTGGGCAAAGGCTTTGGGGCAGCTCCCAGGGCAGAGCAGGAGCTTCGCATTGCTCTGTGCATGATTTGTACTTGTTTTATTTTTGCTAGCAAACCTGGGCGCTTGCAAAAGCGCTTGCAATGGGGCGAGGAGCCCAAGGACGGGCTGAGCCGTCGCAGCTGACGTGGGCTCACCCGGCAGCAGGATAGGACCCAGCTCCCGCAGCCTCACCCCTGGAAAACGTCCTCCACGCAGCTCGGCCGGCACTGGAAATTCCTCGAGATTCTCCCTGGGGAAAACGCGGGGTCGTGCTTTTCAGGCATAGCGACGCTCCCCGTGCCTCGGCTCGTAATGCTTCTCCCCTTACCCGAGAAGGAAATGGCTTAAATCAGTCTTTTGTCATCTTACCTCCATGTCCATCCATCCCTGTCCTTTGTCATCTTCCACTCCTGGAAAAAATCTGACCACTTCTGCGTCCCTTCGCCGTGCCACCAAACCCTCCAGCTGCACCTTGCCCTTCTCCTCGCCCTCCAGCATCTTCTCCAAGGCTTCATGTTGATAAGAACCTTGCCCTGCCTACCTCCGGCCAAAAATTGCCGCAGTCCCGGTGCTAACAGCCCATCCTGGCTTGCTCTGCGGGGGAAATACCCGACCCCTTCCCACCATTCGCTCTGCAGAGGAGTACCGTAGCTTGCCGAGCACCCAAGGGTGCTGCGCAGAGGGACTAAGCCAGCGTGCAGTGCAATAACGCATCCAAAATGCTGCTCAGCATCAGCGTTTCCATCCTCCCCAAAAACCTCGTTTGGAAAAATACCCGTACCGCAAAAAAAACAAGCAACGCTTTGCTCTCTGGGGCTTCCCTTCCCCACTCCCTTTGGCCACCACCAAGTCTGCCCACGTCTTTTTACTTTTTTAGCATCATTTTGGTGCCTGGTTTTCCCCACAGGGCGAGAGGCTTTGGAAAGCAAGAGCTGACTTCAAGCACGGGAATTCCCCGGCGTGGGACACGGGGTCCCCATCCAGCCGGACCCAAAGGCACCTACTTACGTGACCGGGACAGACCGCAACTTTACTTTAACGTCCTATTTATAAGTAAGTTTATAGCGAGTTCTGACCTGATTGATGGGCTGTAGACCCACATTAACGAACGTTGAGTAACAGGCTTTGTAGGTGAGGAGAGTTGGCAGGAAATAGTTGCGGGGTTGGTGTGATTAATCAACCAGCCCGCCAGACTCCAGCGCATACATTAACCATACATTAACCCTTTAATTCATAAATACAGCACGCGCTTGAGAGACATTATACAACGTGACCTAGAAGCATATGGTTGCTGCTTTGGTGGTTGGGGTTTTTTTTAGCAGCTCCCTTTTTTTAAAATCAGGAAGGCATTAAACATCGTCTCAGATGCTCTTGCTATTTTCTGCTCTCAATTTGTGGCTTTTTAAACGCTTTCGGTTGAAAAGAAAACCCCTTTTTCTCCGGCTGGTTTGCAACGCCCTCGCAAACAAAACCCGCTGAGCACCGGTGACATCGGTTGCACAGATGTTGGACACAGAGAAATGGTTTAATTTCTGCTGGTTTGGGGCTCGGACCGAGAGAAGATCAAAAAGTTTCTGGTGGTGGAATGATATTATCTTGGATAATGGGCAAAAATGGGGCTGTTGGTCTTTCCCGGCATCCCGGCGCTGTCGGATATAGGAGAGACAGCGTTTAGCTGGAGATTTTCTGTCTGACGGGGGAATTTGTGCTCCGGCTGCCCTCTGCCGGCTCCGGGACTTGGTTGAGATGGAGCCCAGACAGCGCAGGCTGTCAGCAAAAAAAAAATCACCACCAAACACCCCTTCATCAACACCACGGCACATCGCAAAATCCCGAATCCGACCCTCCGCTCTCCTCCTGGGTGACAGCAGCATCTGCCAAATCACTGCACCCCAAAATGAGCCGCGTCACCGCCCCGAGCGACCTGACTTTTGCCACGCCTGTAAAAATCTAAAAAGTAGCGCTTTTTTTTCTTATTTTTAGACTTGCATTTTACAGGTTTGGGATGCAGGGCGGATGAAAGAAATGAAGGTTTTTAAACTCGGGGTTTTATTTAACTGCGAGTAACTAAATCAGTGCTTGCTCTCTGCATCACCGCAGAGAGAAATGTTTCAGTGAAACCCCAAGGAAGCTTGAGAAGAAAGAAAAAAACACCAAAGGAAACCAAACCGGCCTCAGAAAAGGAGTTTAAAAAAAGAAATAAGTGAACAAAACCTCAGCTCCTCCACCACCGCTGCTCTGCCAGGGCTTTCTATGCTTGTAACAAGCGCAGAGCCGTGCCGGGACACATCATCTGCGCTTCTCTGCCTGGCCAGCCCGGCAGGACGGGGTCCTGGGTACATTTTGGTGAGGAAAACTCCGATCCTGCAGCTATTTGGGGGTGTGGCGGGCAGCCGGGACCGGCCCTGGGGTGCATCCCTGTGGGTGCACCCCCTTTTTGGTGTCCGGTGCTGGGAGACGGAGGTCAAGCTGTGGTTTTTTAGCAGGATGACTCGTTTCGCCGGCGGACGTGGCAGGACTTGCAGAGAAGGTGGTTGTCCAGGGGGTAGCACCCGTTCTCCGTCGGCTCCGGCGACAGCGGCGTCCCGCAGCTCTGCGGGCGAGAGGGGAAGGAGAGGCCGCGTTTTAAGATTCTCCTGC
>NW_010530238.1:3174-3660 GCF_000687285.1 Phaethon lepturus | reverse complement strand
AAGATCCCCCTGCCGCACCGCACGCGAGAGACACGGTGCCGTTGCATCCCATCTTCCCTGCAAAACCCACCAGCACTCGGAAAAAGCAACACGCTACATCAAAAGCGTGAAAAGCTGAAGCTCTCCCGACCGAACGCGTCGTCCTTTTCATACGATTGATTTATTCTCCCCCCTCCCCGTCGCTTGCAGGATAAACTGTTGGCTAGGAAATAACCCCGGGTGCTGTGAGCCCCGTGGCCATGCTTTGAAAAGGCTCAGTGCCAAACCCCGCGGCTTTCGGGGCCGCACCTCGCAGCGGTAGCAGCTCTCGTGGAAACTGCGTCCCAGGCACTCGATCTTGTAGGTGTCCTTGTCATCGCGGGGGACGATGGGGTGCTCGCAGGCGCTGCAGACCACGGCGTATTTCCTGATGGGAGCAAACGGGAGCGGCGTGAGCCACGTGGGGTGACGGGGGAGAGCCGAAACGCCCCCAACGGGGGGGTGGGG
>NW_010530238.1:2756-3153 GCF_000687285.1 Phaethon lepturus | reverse complement strand
CCCTTTTCTGCCCCCCCCAACCTGTAAAAGTCGGCCACGCAGTACCCCTCGTCCCGCTCGTCCACGGCGAAGCTCTCGGCGCCGATGGCCCGGCCGCAGGCGGCGCAGGAGAAGCAGCCGGGGTGGTAGCCCTTGCCCAGGGCACGGACAATGCGCTCCGCGATCAGCCCCCGGCACTTGGCACATTTCTCCAGCGTGGCCTGGGGTTTTGGGGGGGACACGCCGTGAGGTGCCAGCTCCCCCCGACCCGAGGAACTGCATCTCCTGCCACCCGCCCCGCCGAGGGTGCCGGTCGTCCCCGAGGAAGGACGGGTACCTGGTAGCAGGCGTCGCACGTGGGGCGTCCATATTTTTGGTAGTAGCGCTGGCCGGGCCGGAGCCGGGGGGCGGGTCGGGG
>NW_010530238.1:1854-2618 GCF_000687285.1 Phaethon lepturus | reverse complement strand
GGGGCTGGGTGCTGCGCCCCTCCATTTCCCCAAACGGGAACGAGCCCGCGCTACGCAGCCGGGTCCCCCGCCTTACCTCTGGAGCCGTCCCGCTCCGGGTACCCGTTCGCATCCTGCCACCGCGGCTTGCCTGCTTGCTCCTGGCAAAATTTGGGCGGCCTCAATTCGGCGGGGAAGGCGGAAGGGGCCTGGTGAGCAGGGGAAGGCGCAGGCGCGTTACATTTGTGCTCTTGCAGGTGGGGAAACGGAGGCACTGGGGCGATTGCACCCCGTCGTCCTCACCTGGAGCGTGGCGGGGGGTGCAAGGGCCAGCCGCTCGCCATCGCCTCTGCGGACAAGGGCTGGGGCGCTTCGGAGAGGACGAGGACAGGTGGGGACGAAGGCACGGGGGCCGCTGGGCGGGTTTCTGCGGCGAAAGCCAGAGACGGTGGGTTTAGGGGGGCAATAACGTCCAATAACGCCTCGTGGCAATAACGCCCCGGCAGCTTTGCAGCGGCACTCGCCGACCTGCCCCAAAAGCAAACGCCAGCCCGGCCGGAGGGGACAAACAGCGCTGATAACGGCAACGGAGAGTAAACACAGCCCTTCTCCAGGAGCCGGATCCATCCCGGGATGGGTGCAGAAATTTGGGGAATAACCCCCCAAAAACCTCACATCCCCTTCCGCCTGCACGCTCATCCTTTAGCAAAGCATCTCCGTAGCACCCTCGGCACCATCGTCATCCTCCCGGCACTGCTCGCAGCCCCCCGCGGCAACCCCTCACC
>NW_010530238.1:1190-1475 GCF_000687285.1 Phaethon lepturus | reverse complement strand
GCGGCGGCGGGGTCTGGGGGCGATGGGTGCCCGGGACCTCGGCACCGTCCAGCTGCGTCTCCCTTTGGGTTTTCTCCTTGGCGGCCGCCTCCCTCCGCGGTGGCACCAGGGTGATGAAGACCGATGAAGCGATCCTCTTCTCCGCTTTCCCCGGCAGCATCGCCGAAGCTGCAGAAGGGCCGGGCCTGGATTCAGTTTTAGGGAAAATAAGATCAAAAAGAGAGCAAAACCCACAGGCACAGTGGCAGAACCCGCGGCCGCGCCGCCCCTCCGCCACAACTCGCC
>NW_010530238.1:270-1165 GCF_000687285.1 Phaethon lepturus | reverse complement strand
GCAGCTCCCGCGGCCGCGCTGCCCTTCGGCCTCAACTCGCCTCCCTCCTCGCCCTCCCGGAAAGGGAGAAGGAACGAGCGTCCCCGTCCCACGTCACGGCGGTAAACGATCTCGTGCCTGGGAGGACGCAGGGTAAAGGGTCCCGGCAAAACAGCATCCGAAGTCGCCCGCTTTCGTGCCTCTGTGGCCAAACCCCACCCTTTTGTAAGCATTTTAACCCCCTTTATTTCCTTTTATTGCCCCCACCTGGGATTAAACTCCCCGTGAGCAGCAGGAAAAACCCACCTTTCCGCTTAAAAACGGGGTTGCAACAGGATCTGCTTTTCCAAACCCTTTTTTGGGGTGTTTCTCGGTCCCCAGCTCCCCGTTCCCTCCCTGCTTACCCCTCGTTCTCCGCTTACCACTCCCGGCTCGGGGCATTCCCCCCCCACACTCCCGATGTTTTTGCAGATGGGGAAACCGAGGCACGATGCCACGAATCGCCGCGTCCCCGCCACCGAAACAGCCCCTGAGCATCGCCCGGCGGTGCAGGCAGGATGCGCCCGACCCCGATAAACCCCGCTCGGGAAGGAAAAGGGCTGTTTATTCAGCTTCCCAGCGGGAAAAGCAGCCGGGGCGAAGCTTCCCCTTCCCAAACAGGATGGTTTGGGGGGTAACCCCGAGGCATTAGCCGGGGCGCCGCGTCAGTGAAGAAGGATCCATCCCCTGAGATGAATCGGTGGCCTGAAAAATACCTGTGTGATGAGTTGCCTGGTCTCATACCCCACTGCGGGGTGGCTCCGCTCCCCCCCTAAATCCCGCTCGCGGGCATCAGTGCATCCTTTCGGGGAGAGCAGCTTCGGGATGGGCACGCTGGTGACTTCAGCCTCTGACTCAAGCCGGGGAAGGGATTAAA
>NW_010530238.1:0-245 GCF_000687285.1 Phaethon lepturus | reverse complement strand
GTCTCCCCCCCCCCCCCCGCCGGCGAAACCCTGGCTCGCCCGGCCGTTCAAATCCTCGCCCGCAGGATCCGCCGCTTTCCTCCTCCCGGGCCAAGCTGCAGAAAATAAGGGGGGCGGGGGGAAGTAAAAATCATAAAAAACCAACCCAAAAAAAAAGAAAAAAAGAAAAATCGCTGGGGCTAATGGGAACCATGTGCTCGTCGCATTCCTCTTTGTGCCGGGGCTGATGGGATCCCGGCGGCCCC
>NW_010530237.1:0-11789 GCF_000687285.1 Phaethon lepturus | reverse complement strand
ACAGAGGTGAGGCTGACAGGTCGGTATTTCCCGGGGTCCTCCTTGATACTTCTTTTAAAAATGTGTGCAATGTTTCCCTTTTTTGCAGTCTCCAGGGACTTCACCTGACTGCCAGGACTTTTCAAATATGATGGAGAGCAACCTGTCCTGTTTTCTACTAGTTTTTTGGGTGTTATTTTTGCAGTTTGGGTGTTATTCTTGGGTGTAAATTTTGCTGTTAATTTTTAAATTAACAGCAACTCTGGGGGGGAAAAAGCCCAAACCCTAAACTTTTCCTGCTGGCTTGAGAAACACTGACACAGAAGAACATCCAAGGTCCAGGAGACAAATCACATTGTGGATTTGCTTTAAAAAAAATAATCATAGAAATAACAGTATCCCGAGACAGCCATCAGTATTATACTTCACTAGGCTTCAAAACCGTAATTATTGCTTCTTAGACAGAAGTCACTATTAAAACTCTTTCTAATACCACTTCTCTGCACAATATATCCACAACCCATACATAGGAGTCCTACCCCTGTTTTGACCAAGCCGGAAGAAAGGTGTGAGCACAGCAAACAAACCTTCTTTGAACAGAGCATATCTCCAGATTCCTTGTTAAACCAATACTCAGGACAGCTAACAGATGTGAGAGGCTACAGATAAATAAGTGGATTTTGTTCAATCAACAGTCTTTGTTAGTTTCCCTCCCTCTTAAAAAAAAAAGGTATGTCCATCTCTTCCGAATGACTGCAAACAGTGACCCACCTGTAAACATAAACAGTACGAACACTACACACACATTAGGGCAGGGAGGGAAAGATGCTTCAATTACTAGGCCAAAGCCTAGCGGCATCATGAAATATAGTGGAATAAAGAACATGCCATGGCAGTGAGAGCAGTCTGTCATCAGTATCTTCTCCAGACTGTGAGTGCGAGCAGTAAGCAACTGCAGTCCTTCAAATCAGACTTTATTTTATACAGCACTATGTAAGCCCTCACCACAGAGGGATCAGAGGCTTTTAGATCCTAGTTTTATCTACAGCTGAGCAACTATCCTTCTGTTCCCTTCCTAGAAGCAGACAAGGCTCAGAAGTCTCTTAAAATATTCAGCCACCACTGGGGTGACCTACTGTCCATATTACCACTTTCAAATGAGTTTTATGGTTTTGACCCTTGAAGTGAAAAATCAGCTTTCCTTGTGAAATCCTCAGGAGTCGACCTCAATAAATAAGCTCTTACAGCAAAGGAAACATCCTGAAGAAGTGTCAAACACAGGGTTTCCAAGGTCTTGGTTTTCTGGTGTACCACCATTCTTACAATGGCAGGAGCAGGCACAACCATTAGCAACAGGAGCGGCTTGTAGCCCTGCGCCAGCCCAGGCGCCATTTCAAAGCGGATCACTTGTACCAGGATTTGGGGATCTCAGGCTCAAGCAGCACATGACTGAGGTCAACAAAGTGAAGCAGAGCGCTTTGGTCCTGCGCTAAGGCTGCTGTCCCCTCCTACGCGGTGCGTGAGCAACAGCTAGATCATTGGAAGAATTTCACGTAGGCAGTCTGGCAAGTCACAGATGTCACTTTTAAGTTAACACAGACATTATTCATAGCCAGCCACTGCTTGCTATCTACAGATAACTGATTGCATTCAGACCAGATTGGAAACAAGGCTGGCTAAAAAAAAAGAACAGGGAGCCAGACAATCTGTTCTCTCAGAGCTCCAGCCATTCCTGCACGCAGAAAGTGGGAAAGACTTCGACAGCCGGGACCCACACTTCGGCACAATAGCTGCTCAAAGTCAAGAATACAGCAAGATAATGAATTACTAGCCAAGTGCTTTAGAAACTTCAGCAACTAGAGCTTGAGTCTGCTTTTTACTGCAGCTGGAGAACCTGACAACTCTATTTTCCAGTCTTTTCCTGCTCTGTATTTATGTAATAAATTTTTTAATCATCCAGACTTTCTACACACAGTAGAACACTAGAGACCACGTAGCAGTTCAGCTGGCCATGTAAAGATGCATGGCCCGTTTTACATTTTTTAATTGCATGAAGAAAGCTGGTGCTTTTCTTTTTTCCCCTGTAAGATTCATACTCACAAGAGTACACGTGAAACTTTAATCACACTAAGAGCAGCACAGATCACTGGCAACGGAGTTTCTACATCAGCCCATCATCACTTCACTAGAAGTATCACTTCAAATGAACTGATTTCTACACCTATTATCTACTTGGGTTCTTTGCTGAAGCATGGTGTGGCCTACTTATTACACAGCTGCAATCACGATCTTCCTTCCCTAGGAGCAGGGTATAATGAAGTAACAATTTTTGAGAATCAGTCCATAGCCACAACTTGCCTAGATCAAATTTAATCTCTGTTTAGTTAAAAAATTTATGAAGTTGGTTATCCCCAGTTTTTGTGACTCACAATAATGTACTGTAATCAAGAAGTTTGCTCGCTGAAAGAATATGCTAGTATTTTAAAAATGTAGTTGTGTTCACAGTATTTAAAAAACACATTGAACTTACTGTATGAATTTTTTGATAACTTAACCATTAGATCACTGTCCTGGTTTCAGCCAGGGTAGAGTTAATTTTCTTCACAGAAGCTAGTGTGAGGCTGTGTTTTGGATTTGGGATGAGAAATGTAGATAATGTGCTGAAGTTCTCAGTTGTTGCTAAGTAGTCAAGGACAGTCCAGCTTCTTGTGCTGGCCTGCTAGAAAGAAGGCTGGGGGTGCACACAGCCAGGACAGCTGACCCAGACTGGCCAAAGGGATATTCCCTACTATATGACGTCATGCTCAGTATATAAAGCTGGGATGAAGAAGAAGGAAGGGGTGGAGGGACATTCAGAGTGATGGCGTCTGTCTTCCCAAGAAACCATTAGGCGTGATGGAGCCCTGCTTCCCTGGAGATGGCTGAACACCTGCCTGCCTGTGGGAAGTGGTGAATGAATTCCTTGTTTTGCTCTGTTTTGCGTGTGTGGCTTTTGCTTTACCTATTAAACTGTCTTTGTCTCAAGCCATGAGTTTCCTCACTTTTACTCTTCTGATTCTCTCCCCCATCTCACCACAGGGGAGTGCGTGAGCGGCTGCGTGGGACTTAGTTGCCAAACTCTCTTCCTTTGGAAAACATAAACTGAAGTGCTAGAGTCTTTTCCCAGCACTTAAAAACAAAAAAAAAAACCAAAAAAACAAACAATCAAAACCCCGCAAACCAAAATATGTTATAGTGCCCTAGAAAAAGATTCAGAAGATTGGATGGCAAGCTAAGAACCAAACACAGCATTGACTGCATAAAAAAAAAAATCAACAAAATATTTTGTAATTGGAATTAATCATATCTCACTTTATCACACACTAAAGAAAGGCACTAGGGACAAAAGTTCTCAGATTTTATCTACAGGAAAACGTTTAAAAAAAAGTCTGTCATGTAGGAGACTTCAGTTTTAGTAATTACTTCCCTCATCCTAGACCTAAAATATTTGAGGATACGCCTTTTTTTCCCAGGGCATGTACTCTTTACTCTTTACCATGAAGATGGTTTAGACCCATCTTTATCCATGGTTTAGACTGCAGCCTCCCCAACTCACCCTACACTCCCACCCGCTCCACTGGGGAGGGGCAGTAAGTTTGCTTGGCAGAGGCCAGGGGTGACAGCTGTGCTGATGCAGACAAGGCAGGCAAAGGGGTCCAACCCCTAATAATCTTTGCACCATCAAGAGCAGTAACCATGGGAAGTAGCATCCCCAATTATTTTAGTGCATGTCAACATCTCTGAGGACCATTTTACTATTAGGAAAGAGTCATAAAAGTGAGTCAAGTAAAAAGAGCAGAAAGTAGGGCACACCTGAGGAATAAAACAAAGCAAGAGACCCAAGAACTGGATAACTGGGGACTTTTAAGACACCGCTTAAACCCATTTATGTTTGGGATGCTACAGGGACTCTGCTTTCTCCTTCTGTGCTGACCACACACAGTCTCCTTATGCCACCACTGGCACTCAGCTGATCTCATGGTAGAACTGTTCAGGAATCTAAACAAGCAGAAAGCTAACTCTGCCAAAAGAAAAAGAGAAAAAAGTGAAATTTCCTGTTGATTTGATTCTTTAAACCAGTTCATCATGAGGTCAGACAAGTAGTAATGCCACTGCAAGGGAAAAGAGGGACTACAGCAGCACTTACCTAAATAGTGCTCTAAGCCAGTGGAACTGGGCCCTCTGTGAGCACTTTTCCCTCCGCTGTGCTCAAAGATTTATTGTTGTATCTATGACAAGTGATTCCACTTTCAGAGTGACACTCTGAATCTTTCTCTTCTTTTGCATTTGCACATTATGGTAGGGGAGGAGAAAGACGTACAGGTAAATTAACTGTAGGTAGGAGTTAGCTGTTTGCATTAGTGAAGACTACTAGAGTTTTAAAGTATAAGATATGAGCTCCTATTGCCAAAGTATGTGAATACTCATTCTATACAAACAGAATTAAGCACTGATTAACAACTTACAGAAAGAACAAGAAAGTTTTACTTACTTATCTGGAACAATGTAATCTGACTGAACAGTAATAGACTCACATGCTGGATGGTAACACAACAAAACCCCAAGTTTCCTTCAGAGCTTGGATTTGAGCATCGGTGCAGAACAGTGGAATTTCTTGGAAGGAAATGTTTTCCTTACGCAGCCAATTTACCTACCAGTGCTCACTGGCAATAGGCCTGTTAGGTTCAGATACCTTAACAGTTCTCTAACCATCCTCAGATGCCCAGAAGAGCCACAGGAATCAAAGGCCGTGCTCCATGATAATCCTCACCCAAATCCAACTTCCACTAAATTGCTGTAGATATCTTTGGGCATCTGAAATTTCAAACTTGTTCTGTTCTTTAAAGTGTAGCTATGACTTATCAAACTTCCCCATTACTGTCAAATCATCTGGAAAGAATCCACACTCATAGAAACTTTGTCTGCAAGGGTATGAACATGCAACTTCAGCCTCTTACAAGGGAGCATGATGCAGACATGCTGAATATAAAACCAAAATAAACTCAAGAGGTTCAAGATGAGCTACAAGTACTGGATTTCTCCTCAATTCAGAATGACCAGTTTCTCAACCTTATTTCATATCATGCAGATTTAGGTGATGACAATTTTTATTGCCTCTTATTTATATTTTCCTCTGGAAGTGCTGTAGACTGGCACTGGAAAGTCCTGAAGACTTTCCTGGTCTTGTAAACTTTTTGGGAACAAATCCCTGACCCATTTCACAGGTCGTGCAAATGAGAAGGATCTGCTGTCCCACATGATGGCCAAGCCTCTTCAACATGACAAAGCTCAGCTGTCCATCGCTTTTGGCATGTCTCTAAACAGCAACATGAAGTCCAATTCAGTGGAGAATATGTACCTATATTTCATGAATATGGCTTCTAAATTAGCATTTTAGAAGCTATTTTCAAAAGAAACACAACTTATAGCCTAATTGAATCTTAATACCTCCTAAGAGCTCTTGGAAGATAGTTACTCAAGTGCCACTTACAGACAACCATGCAGCCAGCTCCTTCTGCAGCAAGGTGTCCAAGAATGAAGCAAGCCATACAAACAGGTCGATATACTCTCTGTAACCAGTCACAATGCAGTACTGCATCCTTGAAGAACGGTTGTACATGCAAGGGAAGGAAAGTTGGATTTTTCTACTGTCCCCATTATTTCAGTGGGAACACATGATTTACTAAAGGCATTCTAGTTTACGAAGACACAATTTGTAGAGACACTGGCTTATTTACTTAAGAGATCTGCTGCAGAAGTCCAAATATTGCATTGATTCAGGATGGTCTGAATTCACTGTCAACCGTGCTTTGAGAGACGGTTAGATCAAATGACTTCCTGAGGTTGTTTCCAACCAGAACAATTCTACAAACTGCTATAACACGGCACCTGTACCTTCTCCTGTGGGGAATGCAGCGAGTAAATATGCCAGCTCTTACCCAGGATTTTTATTGGGTTTGACCTGACACAAGTAAGTGTGAGTGGTAAAATAAGTCTAAAGGTCCAAAGGATGGTAATTAATAAGAAATCGTCAGTCAGACAAAACATTCAGCTAGCACTTACAGTGAGACTTACATTTTCTAATCATCCATGGGTGTGAAGTCTGATGTTTTAAAATTGTTATCAAACTCCCCCCACTCAGCCTGGTAGCTGCTTCAGTTTGGTGAAAACATGTTTGAAGCGCTACAGAACTGTTGTCCATCATTAAAATGGATTTGTAACATTTGAGCATGACATCCACTGTATTTTTTTTTTTTTGTTAAGCAAACTATATGTGGTACAGAGGTATAAGCACTGCTCATACAATAAGTTTGTTTCCCGAATAGCACAACACCCTAGTTAAATTACCCTGTGAAGTGTACAACTCCCACCCAAGTCAGAGCTATACTGCCATTTCATTACCAGCTGTATTGGGTCACTATAAGCTTGTTTCTATTCAAATGAGGGGAGCAACTCCTTTAAAAGTAGATAAGGTAATCACTTTCTCTTCTCTGTCTCTCCAGATTCTCAATTAGTTTATCTTTACCTCTTGCACCTCCACTGATGTATGTTTAACCACCATGTTCTCAGGAGTACCATTTTCCTTCTGTAATCACCACTGTAATCATCAAGGACTCAAGTTCTTAAGTGGGAGAAGAGTAGACCCGAGTTTAGACCAAGTGAACCAGTAGCAGGAAGGAACATATGCAATGCTTTAGATTGAAATGAGACTAGTTATGTAGTAAGTTTAATTTTCTAAATGTCCTCCTGACAGACTCTACTGATAAGAAAAAAGGACTGGGGAAAAAAGCATATTCAGACTTGAAATTCTTGAAGTCTTTAATAGCTTCCTTTTTTTTTTTTAAGTACAGCTTGAAAAATGTGCATTTTGGTGGAATAGACACAATCTTGTGTAAATCTGCCAAAGTAATCAATACTTGCCAGACATCATTTTATTCCAATAATTTGAAGTACGCTATAGCAATAGTGCTGTAACATTTTATGGAACAAGCCAAAAGCAAGTCAGATGAACAGATGCAGCTTAAGCATAAATCTATAAATTGAGTATGAACACTTGAAGAAAAACAAGACTTTAAGTGACATTTTTTGCCTTTGTTAGCATACAAATGCCTGATTAAAGATGGATTTGGTCTTAAGGGAGAAGCTTCCAAAGACGCTGCCAGTAGTAGTACAAAGTTAGGTCTTACTATTTTTATACACAGTGAATTTGCCCAAGAGTGGTCTTCATAAAACATCAACTTAGAAGAGTTAAGAACTTCAGAACTGGACATGCTACAGAGGATGGCCTTTTGCAGTGTTTTAGATCTTAGTTTCATTTTATGAGCTAGGTTTCCCCACCATACTACATATTTCTGTACAGCATTTTGTCCAGATGCTGCCCTGATGCACCATATGGTGGCTTTACAGAAGAAGATTACAAACTAGGTCCATCAAGTGAATTCAGTCCTACTTGGTGTTCACCCTACCTGGGTGGCGGGGGCTGAGGAGAGCTAGTGTCACTAGATCTACACATTCTACAGAAAGGGACATGATATATTTTAGGATTTTATTAAAAAATAGTTTTATGAAGCAAAGAGGTGCTGTGGGGACAGCAATCAGCAGTAGTCATTCATGTAATGTGAGCCCTCCAGTGAACTCGAAACTTACTTGAGCTTCCAGAAGAAATCAAAACTACCCTGTCCTTGTTTTTCAGTGCATTTTGTCCTATTTCAAGCAACAACTTTGACATTTAGTACAAGTTTCAGTGAAGGGGAAGAGTTGTCTACCTTTTAAAGTGACTTTTTAAGACTGAAGCAACACTGAGCTGAGAATAATTGTATTTACATCACTAGGCTTTACTTGAGTTAGCAATCCTGCCAAACCATAGCTTGCTCTGGTCACAGCAGAAGTATTGAACTATGGAATATCAACTGCAGACTGTTGCCTATATTGTCAGTTTTTTGTATGCCTGTACTACTCTTTACATATGGGTGTACAGACAGCACGCTATCCACTTAAAGGCAGAAAAAGTGTTACCTAATCAATATAGGCTTCCTAAAATTTGGGCTAGAATACTTAAGAACAAAAATCCTACATGACCACAGCCTATCATCCCCTGAAGGCATATGTGACATTGCCAGACATGATTAGAATGCGATAAGAAAAGAATTTTAAAAACACTAAAGATCATGTACAGGAAGCAGCTTCAGGGTTAAGCCTTATCAATCCATTCTACTTCTAGGATAGTAATTAATAAGAAATGGTCAGTCAGACAAAACATTCAGCTAGCACTTACAGTGAGACTTACGTATTCTAAGTTTCAGTAACAGCATCTGGACTTTTAAATACAAAGTGTATTTGTTAATAAACCTTAGTCTTCCATTAATGTTATAAGAAAAACTGTTAAAGATGCAAGGGCCATTTCCATTCCTCCCCTGTTCTGAAGGACTCAGTCAGTCATTCTCATTACTGAGCAAAATTATTTCTAGCAATTTGCTGTTCACACTCTTTTAGTGTAGAATATATACAACTTTGATCCTCGAAGTAATTTTCTTCAACAGGTTGCTCAAGACCATGAAGATGATCACTGGCATTATGCATTTTATCATTACCTACTGAATCCTGAAGCACTCCAACTGCTGCTGATGTTCAAAGAACTGGCATCTCAGATGGAACTATGTTGTTTTTATTACTTCTTCACATTTAAAAAAGCCTTTTTAAAGTTATTGTTCAGACATATTTGAAGCTGTGCATCATCTGATGTAAACTGAATGCTAATGCAATAATATTGAAAAATTTAGGTCTTGCTTTCCATTTTAAAAAAGCACTTCTCTGTGGCAGTTTTGATGCCTCATGATTGCACAATAAAACTAGCACCAGGGCCAAACAATGCCTCACTCAAAGAAAGCTGTCACTTCGGAGACCTCCCATTTTCTAGAAGCACACTGGAGTTGACCATTTTTACTTTTTGGCTGGTGAGTGGGTGGCCAGTTCATTTGTTTTTACCTAGTTACCTTTGCTGTTGGCTAATAAGTACTTCCCAGACTGAACTCATTTGTATGTATTTCATGCCTGTAAGTCCTGCGATTCAGAACTGTACTTTTGAGAGTCTCTCATTACATGTTGAGTTTCAATCCATTTTAACATCTTATTAAGATGCTGAGCCTCACAGGCCTAACTCCCTGTCGCCCAACAGCCAAGCTAAGTACTAGGCAGTGTGCATTTCATAGGGATATGGAAGCAAGAGCTACTATGTTGTACGTTTGCCCAGCCAAGAGGCAACTAGCAACATCCTTTGTTCAAATTCAGAACAGGAAGACAACAGCAGCAACAGAAACCTTACAGGAGGCCCAGGAATCACTTCATTTTTTCCAGTATGAGAGAGTGGAACAGCACATTCCCATCACCAGTTTATTACTATAACAAACTGATACGCAGGTGTGAACAACAGATTAGATGGCAACTATAGAGATACACAATTAAAACCTCATGTTTTTGTGCAATTACAGCTTCTTCTCAGGACGTAGGAGACCGTAACATCACACAGAAATAGCTGTATTTAAAGCCTGCATGGAAACTTAATACATAAGCAAGAAACAACTGGGAGGAAAGGACAGAGAAGAAAAAGGCAAAAGGAGGACAGGAGGATTCCTCAAGGAGGTTAAGCTGCTGCCACACACAAATACCCTGTTAAACACTGACCAAGGATTTGTACGCCATATGGGAGAATGTTAATTGTTTACAGGTACTCAGGGCTGGAGGACTTGGATGAATACCAGGAAGCAACATTGAGAAAGTCCATTGTACAATTAAGAAGAGAGGAATCGCTGAAGGAGGCACTTTCATTTAAGCCCATCCTGCTAGTTCCTAACCTAATTATTTACCACTGAGGGTTTCCTTTCCCAAGATTGAATTCAAGAAACAAAAAACACACCCCTGAAAGAATGTTTTCTTTCTCTTGTGGGAAGAAGCATACAAAAGGAGACAGGTCTTGTTTGGTGTAGCACTAGCCAATATTTGTAGAAGATTAAAAAAATGCCTTCTGTTCTATTTGAGAACAGCCTCAACACCTGCCACTCAGGTGATTCATTATTAGAACCTCTGTCTCACAGCCCCATCAGAAAGTCTATAAAGCTAGTAACACTTTTCATGTTAACAGGATAATGCTCACAAGGATTTAGCTAAAGACTCTCAAACCATATGCTTAAAATTCTGAGAAAACCACCATTTTATTTTTAAACAATATTTTGGTCACGTTGGCCAGATGCTCAAGTTCTGCAGTACCAGCAATTCCTCCCCATTTCTTTTCTGCAGAAGATTTTCTGAATGCTTAGTATTTCGCCCAAGTGTAATTTTTCTGCAGTTTAATCCAGGTGGAGAATTAATTTAGACTAGTTTATTCCAGGTGGAGGAGTTCCCCATGCACACAGCTCAGCGTTCAGCACTCGACGGCTCTGATCCGTAAATCTTCTGGCCACAGGCTGTCACCCTTTCTCTTGTTTGCCAGGTGAGTGGCATCCCTCCCTTATTCGATGGTCACCCTGCATCCATGGAAAGAGATGGACATTGTTGCTGGAGGGCACAACCCATCTGAAGTCTCAGTGACCTCCTGAGGCACTCCTCCTCCTTCCAAGGCCGTTAGAGGGAACGTGTGGCAGCCACAGCCTGCATCCCAAACAGGATTACTGCACAGGCCTGAATTTAGCACCTGCCCATCCTTCCTTCAAAAGGCAGGCCAACAGTTACTGACCCCAAACAGCCTCCTCATGATTAGATAATGTCACCAGTATGTGCACAGGGACACATGAATTCTTAAGCCAACAGAACGCATTTCTCCTGTGGTCTCAGGCAGGCCTATCTCACTCCCATACCTTCAGGACAGGCTCACTTCAGCGCAAAAGCTCCCCAGGAATGAGAGTGATAAGGAAGTGCTCCTCTGGCTATTCAGCAGAGCCCGTTTGTTTCTTCCTCCCTCCGCGGTCTCCTGGGCCTGGTTAAACTAGTTTGGGCAGCTTACCAGGGGCCTTGAGAGAGACAAAGCACCTGGTTTTCTTCTGTTGTCTCCTGTGTTTGTGGAGCAGCTGTTACTGGACTCCTGTCTTCATCTACGCACCTGGACCACTTACACACTCATGAAGCTGCCACCACAACAAGCAGGACTCGTCCTCATCCGGCCAGAGGGTCTTCTGGGGAACAAAAGCCTGCTGAGGAAAAGCTCAGTCTCCACAGCCTGCCGGGCTCCTGCTGCACCCCTCTGGTCAGCTGGGCCAAGCCGAGGCCGAAGGCTTCGTCTCACCTCATGTTCTCCACCTCTACCTGCAAAGTCACGTCCATCTTCTCCCAACAGAAAAAATGAAGCGAGATGTCACCCCAAAAGAGGTACATCTAAACAGATCTCCAAGCATATGGGCTTAGACCTTCAATTTGGCCCCTTTTCCTTTGGGTTTACAGTACAATTTCAGGCAGTGGCAAATTAACAGAGAGACGCAGCAAGCAGAGGGATGGAAAAAATAGCGAGTCCTCTGTTTTTTTTGCATTGGCACGTTGCCATCTGTCCTTCAAATACCTTTATTTCACTCAAGTAGAATTATGATAATTTGAAGGAAACGAAAAAGCACACTTTTTATTTTGCTCCCAGCGCCACGGTGAACAGGTCTTATTTAAATGAGTCCTAAACTTCAGCCTTAAAATACAGCCAGGCGGAAGCGCACCGAAAAAAAGCAGGGGCGATCTATCAATTTCCTCGCATCCGGCGGTGCCTGTACCGACAACACCGTAGGAGCAGCTTCCCC
>NW_010530236.1:380-812 GCF_000687285.1 Phaethon lepturus | reverse complement strand
CTGGCAACCCACCGCCATGCACAGACCACACGCTGGCTGTGGCCAAAAATCCCCCAGCAAACCGTGGGGACCACCCGGAGAGAGAAACTGGGGGCTGCGTGGACCCCAGCCTTTCTCCTGTCTGTCCGAGCCTGGGTATTTCCCCTTTTCCTCCTTCCCCCGGGGTGGCTGTGGGTGCGGGACCCTGGCAACCCACCGCCATGCACAGACCACACGCTGGCTGTGGCCAAAAATCCCCCAGCAAACCGTGGGGACCACCCGGAGAGAGAAACTGGGGGCTGCGTGGACCCCAGCCTTTCTCCTGTCTGTCCGAGCCTGGGTATTTCCCCTTTTCCTCCTTCCCCCGGGGTGGCTGTGGGTGCGGGACCCCCAGTTGCATCCCCCGGCGAGCGGCAGGTGCCTGCTCCCGGGGGGGTAGGGGCGCGGCGCGGC
>NW_010530236.1:0-224 GCF_000687285.1 Phaethon lepturus | reverse complement strand
CGGCCGTGCAGCCTGGCGCGGGGCGGCCAGGACAGCGCAGCGTCCCGCGGGAGAGCGGGGACAGACCATGGGAAAACAAGAAAACCCTCCCAAAAAAAGCCCTCTTGTGATATTGCAAAAGCCAAACAGCAGGATGGCAAGGCTGCTGAAGTGCACACACAAAAAAAACGTAATTACAAAGACAGTTGCTCTTTGCACCCTTGGGGTCCCGTCCGTAAGTCTTC
>NW_010530235.1:423-6113 GCF_000687285.1 Phaethon lepturus | reverse complement strand
TTTTTTAACCAATTCCGCCGTTAAAAGGCAACAAACCACCCGGGTACGGGTAGAGCTTATTTAAGGATTAAAACGAGGCAGGCTGGCTGCAATAAAGTTACAGTTTTTAATTAGCTCTTAAGACACTAAGAGCAAACTGATACACCTGAGTGAAAGCATCACCCGGTCACAAATTAACGCTTTCATACTTGCATGTATTGTGCTGAACACACTAGTAGCACTCGTGCTGAATGTCTCGCTCTGTCCTCCTTCACCATCTTGTTGCCTTACAAAAATAGGTTAAAAAAAATCTGAAGAGCATGGAATCACAGGCAGACATTTTGCGTTTCCCAGCCCGGGCCTTCGCACGCAGCCGTGGGACAGCGACGTGCGAGCCAGCGCTGCGCTCAGGCTCCGCAGGGTTTTGTCCCCCGGGATGGTTGTCACTGGACCCGCCATCAGATCCAACGCAGACTTGGGGAGAAACACATTTAATTATGTGTTGTCAGTTGTCTGTTGAGGGTTAGAAAGGTGATAGGGCCGTGGTGTGTGATTTGAAAGACAAATTGTTCTTACATCATGGTGGTGAAGATCGTGAGTGCTCGAAGGACCCCGCATGTGTGTCCCGCAAGCGTGGACACGGTCTGTTGAGAGATGGAGTTAACACAGGGACACGTTGCTTTGCTGAAGATACAGGGCGTTTTTGCATTCAAAACCTGCAAACCTGACACTTCTCACTAGCATTAAATTGCTTTTTAAAGCGTGACACTGAGATAAATGTGTGTCATTGAAAGCAAATTCAGTAACAAGGGGTTTAAGAGATTTGCTGCTGTAACCAATTAAAGTTACTGTTTCAAAACCTGGCAGATTTGCCTTGATCTTAGTTGTATAATAAAATTTCCTACTTTCATTAACATTTATACTCATCTAATTAGCAGATATACCCAATTAGAAGACAATATCAAGATGGTAAGTATTTGCAGTATTAATTAGTCTTTATAGTTCTATTTATAGGCAGTGGGAATTATATCAAGAGATTAAAACACATTTAACTGTCACAGATTTGACATGTCCTCCCAAAACACTATTCCCTACGCTCACAGTTCATATCTTTAAATAAGTTGTCAGAACTTTTTGTACCTGTTAGTATAATTAACTTTATCCTCAGCAGGGATAATATTTCTAATATTTGTCTTGCCTACGCCAAGAAGTTAGACTGCTTTAAATAATCACTTTAGAAATTAATTTCATTACATTTGTTCCGTTCTCGAACGTGCATTGCCCATAAATTGGAGACTTCACAAACCAACTGGTTTTAAAAAGGAAGTCCACAGTTTAGTTTCTTCTAGATCAGCTGAAAATTATTTTGGTTGCATTTATTGTTTTTCATCAGCTTTCCCTGCAGTACCACAGCTACCACTGCTCTACTTTTGGGAGGCCTTTAAGGGACCCCCTCCTGGAGTACCACTGCTAGGTCTAAGGGAGGTTGAAGCACTGCATCGCTCACGGAAGCAGCTCACCCTGTTGTCAGGATATTGGTAAGTAATCACCACAAATTATATCCTCAGAACTCAAAATATTTTCTTCAAGCAAGCCGTTTGCTTTTGGGACGAATCAAATGTCACCAAGCAGCACATAATTAAAATGCTTTGTATTTACGTGGCAGATGTTTTTCAGGAAAAGCCTTGAATCCATTTCAGCCTACTGTCCCGTCACACACACTGAGGCTACATTGCATCATATACATTTTATGAACAAAATACAAATGTTTCTCACTTGGAGCACTGCTTGCTGGATGGTATGGATGGCTTCTTGTTTATAAGAGGGCATTTGCTCACAGAAATGGACTTCTCAGTTGCCTGTCTTTGGGGCTTGGGATTTTTCACTCAAAGGGAACTCAGAGCATCTCTCTTTGGCTGCTTTTGCAAGGATTGTGCATCTTCAACTTCCCTGAACTATACTGCAAGCTGACATATATTCCACGTTCCAAAATTTTCCAGCTGCAGATACGGCATAGTAAGTTTTGGGTCACACCTTGAATTAAACACACACAAAACAGATTCAAAGTATTTTAGTAAAAACTGGGAAATTGGTCATCATGTGGATACAATCACCAACAACCAGACTTGTTCATTCTGCATAGCAAGAAACGGGAGTTGCAGGGTGCATGAGAGGAAGCTCTGGCTCTTCTTGGGACCATCGCGCGCTTTGGCACGTGCCACCCTCTTGCATGTTGGCTTTTGCAATAAAGAGGCTCAGCAATTAGCCACACAGGTCAAAAGTCCAAATGACAATGTTGTCCGCTGAATATAATTCACAGTTTTCAGGCACTTCTGGCCATAAGGCAACATGTCAAGTCAGCAGAGCCAAAAAGCTTGGCTTCCTACACCTGGGGAGCTCCAGGCAGGTCCCACCAGGTTCATCAATACCTTGCGGAGTCTGGAGGAGCACTGCTCCTCCCAACACCTTGCTTTCCTTCTGGAGCATTGCTCCTCCGGATAACTTGCTTGCCTTCTGGAGGAGCATTAGCAGGTCCCTGCCCTGCACCTACCTGCCTCCTTTCACAGGGCTTACAAGAAGATAAGGCTTTGCTTAATTATTGTTGCTCTGTTAAATCTGCTCAGCACTGGCCAACAAATCCAAAGGTGACTGGGGGGGATGGCCGAGGCTGACAGCTTTGCACGCGCGTTGCTTCCTTAGGAAGCTCGGCCAAAATGCATCTTCTAGTGGGACCGCGTTTGTAGACAGAGCCGCAGGTAGGAAGGGCAGGGAAAAAAGTGCTCAGCAAAGGAAATATCTTTCACAGTTTGATTTGGGCTGAGATGCTGCAGACAAGTGAGGCTGGTAGGGGCAGCATCCCGGCCATGGCGCGGGGCGGCTGAGGAGAGCCACAGCCAGCCGCAACCAAGCCCTCCCGTGCACCACTTCGTAGAGAAGCAGCCCCAACTTCTATTCACACCGCAGGCTGCTGACCATGGATGTTGTTTACGGGCAAAGCTCTCCGTTGTGCTGGGACAGCGTGCGCGCCGGCTCCTGGCTAGCACGCTTGCTGCGCGGGGGCATCACACCTCCTCGCGTCCCGGCCCACGCTGGATGAGGGCAGAGATCGTGCTGCGGCCGGATGAGGGAAGGACAGATGGCGAGGTCTGGGGCTTTGCTACTCTCCAAATGTCGGCAAAATTTCCTGCCAGAGAAACATTCATGCACGCTCAGCAATGCTGAACTGCAATCCATCCTGAAGATCCGAACCGCTGTCGACCATTGTCTGGGGATTAAATAGCCCAGGACTATTAACTTGGCACGTCTGCTTCTAATCAAGGATGTAGCTTTTATATTATGGCTTCCAAATCACTGAAACCCCACACATCGGTCTCAGGACAGTCATCTCGTTAACGCTGCTCGCTGACGAGGTCGTTAGACGCTAGAAGACAGCATGGGGGTAATTCAAACACGCACAGAAGACTTCCAGGAGCTGGCATCAAAGACTGGGTGGGCTGATGCAGTTCTCCTCACTTGTGTTATCGTTTCGCATTGGAGTAAAACCAACATTTCCACCACCCGAAGAGGAGGATTGCTGGTGCTATTTATGGCTGGGACATGCAATGCTACTTGGCCAAAGCCGGCCTATAGATAACCTACCGAAGGAACGGCTCCTGCACTGCTAGCCGAAAGAGGCACGGGGTGCTTTCTGACACGCTACACCCTCATGCTATTTTCAAGCTTCGCCAACAGCTGTCGGCTGCCTGCTTATTAAGCAAGAATAGGAAATGCAGCAAGTTCAGGGCGGGGGGGAAGAATTAATTTGGGTCCTTGCTCCATTCCCAAGACATTTCCTAATTTTTAACTTAAGAACCTTTACAAATCTGTTTTGCTGGTTTTCTCCAGATGCATGTGCTGCTTTGCTGTCAGAATGTACAATATATGGACAAGGAGGAGGTTGCGTGGTTTTTTTTTTGAGATGGATCTTTTCCTAGGCCATACAAAATACTGCGATTTCTTGTACAGAAAATACTACGTTTGCTTCTGAGTAAAGTCAAGTGTGGCCATGACTTCAAACCAGCAAGAAAACTTCAGGTATGACATAGTCATAGTATGCCACAGAAAAACTTAGCAACTTCTTGTTCAGTCTGTTCTGGCAAACGTTTTCTTTGGATTTTCGATTTGCTGCTTGAAGATCCCGACCCTTGAAACTGAGAGGCTCTATAGCCTTCATATGGCTTCAGCAGAGACAGCTCAGAGCGCAGTGTGACAGGTGACCTATTCCTGGCACTTTTTATATGCGAAGCTTAGCAGTGCTGGGGGTCTGAAATAGCAGACAGTCAGTGGAAGATAGTGAGCAGACTACATAAAACTGCAACGTTTGTAATTACTTTGCATTACTTTGCATTACTAATATAATAATAATATTTTTGCATTACTAAT
The DNA here is from genome assembly GCF_000687285.1 of Phaethon lepturus. Taxonomy (NCBI): domain Eukaryota; kingdom Metazoa; phylum Chordata; class Aves; order Phaethontiformes; family Phaethontidae; genus Phaethon; species Phaethon lepturus. Next base: position 1,712 of record NW_010530235.1, on the reverse strand, counting down.
TATTATTGCATTACTAATATAAGAATAAAGTACATTGCATTAGCTATGCAGTACCTAATGCTTGCCAGTGCTTGCTCATCACAGTGAATACAGCAGGTAGCAAGAACACAGAGCACTTGTTACTGAGCTGTTCGCATCAATGCGTTTGTGGTCCATGGATCCCTTATGAGAAGTCACGGAATTAAGCAGCACTGGGCAGAAGGACGGCAGGAATGACCAGGAGAAGTCAGGCAGAGCTCACGAAAAGGTAGACGATCGGCATCACACAGCTTTATCCTCCCACATATTCTGCTCATTTCGGCACAGTACTAGATATTTTCTTCATAGCAGAAAAAACAGCAGTTTCATTGTGAGGAGGGCTGTAAACATGTGAAAAACAACAGTGCTTCTACATTAAGTACATGAATTGAAAAATGAAAAAGCCCAATACTGCTCTGTGCATTAAAATGTGCAACAAAGTGAAGCGAATTATGCAGACTCAGAACTACGCTTGCAAATTAAGCCAGACTAATTGAGCTCTGCCTGGACTTTCTTCCCCTGAATCCTAAACAACCTGCCAAGCAAGTGTTCTTCCTTAACAGCAGTCAAAGTAAAAGGTATTTTTAGCCTAGAAAACCAGCACTGGAACTTTACAAAGCAGAAGGTCAGCTACACCAAACGCCGCTTTTATCGCCTCTATGGGCCTTACTTCTATGAGCTGTCCTCCACCCACCCCTTCCTCGGGGCTCCCAAGACCCTGGTGCCAGGGAAGGGGGGTGCCGGAGGGGCTAGGGTATTGGACCCCCCCCGCCTGCCGCAATCAAGCAGCTCCCTTGGGACCCAGCCCGGAGGAGAGGGGGCTTTGCTGCCTTCCTGATCTGAAAAGACAGAGAAGGAAAAGAGGAGAAAAAAATGTTTCCTCTTCCTAAAAGCCTCAGCAGAGCACAGGGACGCCGGGGTCTGGGTGCAGCGAGACCAAGGGGAGCCTCTGCACCCCAGCACCCACCACCCCACGGGTTAAATACCGCAGCTCACAACGCTGCACCGAAAAGCTCAGCCCGAGCGTGCGGCGCCCAGCTCGGCTTGGCTCCCGGCAGACACTGAGCCCTCCTGCCCGGGGGTCCCCGCTGCCAGCACCCACGGCAGCTCCTCTCAGGGCTATTACTGGGGGAAATTAGAGGGGGAAAAAACGAAGGTGCCTTAGTGAAACAGCCAACAGCCATGTGCAGCAGTGCTGGGAAGACCGGGACATGCCAAAGTGAAACCCGCTGGGCCAGCTGGTAACTGTCTGGGCAGAAAACTGCTCCTCC
>NW_010530235.1:0-200 GCF_000687285.1 Phaethon lepturus | reverse complement strand
TAGGCTGGCTGGGTTCATGCTGCAGCCCCGTGGCCGGCAGGAAGGGGAATACGTTAAACCACGATTGCAGCCGAGCGTGAGGCAGCCCATGGTTGCACGTTCCTGTGCTTTCAGCAGCAGGTCCGCTACCGGGAATTACGTTCCCTCCGCGCCTTCTCCGCTGCCTTCAGGGGGGCCGCTCAGCCCCTTGTCTTCCTGTG
>NW_010530234.1:331-554 GCF_000687285.1 Phaethon lepturus | reverse complement strand
AACTCTGAGTAAACATCCCTGCTGGAGTCGGGACACAGGCAGCTTCGCTTTTGTCTTTTGCTCTCGAGGCAAGTCAGAACAGGTCCGTGAAAAGTCCAGTTCCCCTCCAGCGAGCAAGAAAGTGGTCTCTCTTGCACCTCAAACGCTGAGAGCAAAGTCTTCTCTCAGCGGCAGTTGCTCGGAGGGGAACCAACCGCCTTCCCCCCTCACCGACACCGGCAGG
>NW_010530234.1:0-246 GCF_000687285.1 Phaethon lepturus | reverse complement strand
CGCGTCGGTGGCTGACCATCCTGATGCTCCCCAGGCTGGTGGTGGGATGGATTCTGGATCAGGGGCAGCTGTGGCTGCTGCCGGCTCTTAGGAACATTTCTGGACTTGGGGAGGAGTTGACCTGTGTGGAGAAAGAGGTTGCAGTTTGCAGAGGCTTGTGATGTTGGAGGAACTTATTTTGCATCTGTTTATCCACTGATGGGGCTTGTGCAGATGTGGTTTGTGCTGATCCATTCTGGGGGGGGC
>NW_010530233.1:0-2565 GCF_000687285.1 Phaethon lepturus | reverse complement strand
CTGGTTCCAGTATGGACCCCTGAGGGACAGCCCTTGTTACTAGTCTCCATCTGGACATTGAGCTGTTCACCACTGCCCTCTGGGTGTGACCATCCAACTAATTCCTCATCTGCCCAACAATCTACTCATCAATTCCATATTTCTCCAATTTAGAGAGAAGGATGTTCTGGCAGTTCCTGCCAGAAAAATCTGTACTTGTGTGGGCTTTTCTCTATGGGCTGCAGCTTCTTTCAGGGCACATCCACCTTCTCTGGCATGGGGTCCTCTATGGGCTGCAGGTGGATATCTGCTCCACTGTGGTCTTCCATGGGCTGCAGGGGGACAGCCTGCCTCACCATGGTCTTCACCATGGGCTGCGGGGGAATCTCTGCTACAGTGCCTGGAGCACCTCCTCTTCCTCCCCCTCCTCCTTCACTGACCTTGGTGTCTGCAGAGTTGTTTCTCTTGCATTTTGTTACTCCTCTCTCACAGCTGCTGCTGTGCACTTTTCTACCCTTTCTTAAATATGTTGTTACAGAGGTGCTACCACCGTCACTGATTAGCTCAGCTTTTGCCAGGGGCAGGTCTGTCTTGGAGCTGATTGGAACTGGCTCTGTTGGCCATGGGGGCAGTTTCTGGTGTCTTCTCAAGCCAAAAAGAGTCTTTAACATGTACAGCAAAAAAAGGGAGCATGGCACAGATCAGAGAAACTAATACCGACAACAGGTAAGTTAATGTTGTGGTGTGCAACAGTTAAACAGCTATAATTATATGTTCCCTCTAATATGCTCTGGTCAAATCTGTCATTGTCTCCAACCCTTTGAGTCCTATGTTGGGTGCCAAAAATGCTGGTTGTCGCTTAACCCTGGCTGGCAGCTAAGCACCACCCAGCTGCTTGCTCACTTCCCCCCTGCCCCTAGTGGGATGGGGGGGGAATAAAAAGGGCAAAAACTTGTGTGTTGAGATAAAGGCAGTTTAATAGTGAAAGCTGCCTATGCAAGTAAAGCAAAATAAGGAATGCATACACTCCTTCCCAGTGGCAGGCAGATGTTTAGCCATCTCCAGAAAAGCAGGGCTCCATCATGAGTAATGGTTACTTAGGAAGACAAATACCATAACTCTGAACATTCCCCCTTCTTTCTTCCTTGGCGTTTTTATTGCTGAGCATGATGGCATAATAAGAGAACAGATCTAGAACCTGTCAACTGTGATGTTTGGACCCTAACTGGCTTAAGCCTTTTTAATAATCTCCTGGATTTCATTCACAGTGATATGGTGATATGTTAATTTTAAGGGATTGTAAGAGCGTGGCTGCCTTCTCCAGCCCAGGACTCCTTTCTGCTCAGCTGCTGAAGCCCAGCCCGGGGGCCTGGGGCCTCTGCCCAGGCTGAGGGCTGCAGCTGCCACTTTCCCATTTGCAGGTTCAACCAGTAGTGAAGCTGAGCACATGTTCCAGAGACCCATGCACACACACAGGACACTGACATGGCCCATCACACAGACAACCACAGACACAGTGCTGCCTTCAACAGCACCTACATGTAGGATTTGCATAAAACATAAGTATAGGCAGCCAAGTCTCCTTCTTCTTCTTCAGCTGGTAGAGGTAGAAGGTCACTAGTGAAGGTACACACATGATACTCTCCAGATTCACAAGCACACACACATTCACTGTGATCCCTCAAGTACTGGTGTGGCCCTCTTTGTCTGTCCAGCACTCCTGCCTGGTTCCCAGGCACTCTTACCTGCTTCACAGGTTCCCTGCTTGCCAGCTAGTCCAGCTCGATGCTCACTAACAAGCACTCATGCACTCATCTTACAGGCACTCCACATTGGCAAGTCCCTCTGGGCATACTAGCACAGACCCTTGTCTTCTTCATACTCCTGCCTAGACTTGAGGCTCCTCCCTACTCATTAGCTAGTCCAGCTTGAAGTTTTCTAGCCAATACACACATACACCAGGTTTGGGGAAGATGCAGACACACACACCCCCCCACACCCACCCTTTTCACCCAGCAGCTGGCACCAGCCACCACATGGGCTGTGACTGGTGGTCCTGCTCCACTCATGCTGGACAAACATACTGACCAGCTCTGTTTTACATGCAACCAACCTACTTTATACCCCTTTCTGTCTACCCTCCCCTTTGTTCCTCCCTGCTCTCCTTTCCCTCTGCATGTCTCTCTGTCAATTTGTATGGTTCTATTGATTCCCTTGCCCCTTCCAGTCTGGTGTCCAGGTTCTCCCTCCTAGTTTACAGTCTTATCAGTTGCAAAGTCCGGGTTGAACTCTCTGGAAGAGTAAAGACCTAACATATGGTGTGGAAGTTTCTCCTTTCTGGCTTATTAACCTGTGATCTGTCAAACGAAGGCTGGCCTGCAAAACTGTTGCAAAGGACTTCTCTGAGGTGGATGCAAAGTCATTGGCAGGAAAAATAAAAATAATAAATGAAGGTTGCTATGGCAGTAAGTGTCCCTAGACTTTTTTTAAATGTGTGTCTAGGATTAAGGAAAAAAACAAAACTATAATGCCACCTCCCAAAATACTTGGTAAGATGTTGTGATTTAACCCCAGCCAGAAACTAAG
>NW_010530232.1:0-2658 GCF_000687285.1 Phaethon lepturus | reverse complement strand
TCCAACCTCAGTGATTCTGTGATTCTGTGACCTCTCTCATGGCTGATCCCATCTGCTTTAGCAGCGTAAGTTGAGAGAAACACACTGCAGCATTTCTTCTCTTGTGTTTGGTACTACTCAGCTCTTCAGCAGGCACTGTATGACAGGTACAGATGCAAAGGAAGATGCCTAAATGAGTTCTGGAGGTGTTTATGTGGGCTAGAGAAAAAATCAAAGCACCCACTACTTGCTGTTGTTGAATATCCTATCGCAATGTGCTCAGATTTACCTTTGTTCGCTAGAAGACTTAAATAACAAATGTTAATGCACTCCGTGGAATGACAGCCATGCTCTGCACATATGGTGTGCCGCACAGGTCCCCAGCTATGCAGTGTGCAATCCATGCACACACAGAAATCTCCAGGAACACAGTGAAAATACCAGACCAGCAGTAGGAGCATTTGAGGATGTAGCACCAGATTCAGACAAAGAGGTGAAGCTGTGGAAATAGGTTGCTTGATTTCAGTGAAAAGCAGCTGGGTCAGGAAACTCACAGGAGCCATAACTACAAAGTAAAGTAGCAGGGCAAGCGACCAGCGTCCACCTCCTCCAGGCTGAGCCACTCATCTCTGCACTAGGCTCTGGTTGTCATTTCCCTGCTGTCCCGCCAAATCTGTGGTTTGCTTCGCGCTTGGATGAGTGACCTGGCTTCGGTGGGAGTGGAGGGGGTGCTGACCCCGGTGTCTCCTCATCCCAATGACTGGGAAACTCCCTTGGCCTGCAGGAGCAAAAAATCTAGACCCCACATGCTGAGGAGGAGGATTTCATCACCTGGTGAAAAGAAGATATGGAAACATCATCTGGAAACACATCACAGACAGTAATCCAGCATCAATCTTTATAGATGGAGTCTGTATTTGAGGTTTATTCTCCACCTTAGAGGGAGGACATTTACTGGAAATTAGAGTGACTCCAGACTTGAATGTTAACATCTTAAGTGCAACTGCCAGAATTTAGAAAACGTTTAATAATTTTTTAATGTCCCTCTTTTTTTTTTTATTTTCCTTTGTACAGCCATGGCTGCCTAAACAAAAAACTAGTTCTTTTTTTTTTTTTTTAAGTGTGAGTTGGGGGAAGTGTCTCCAAAGCAACTTTCATGTGACAAAATGACTAGAACTGGCTGACTATCTTTGAATTCATGCCATTTCAATTAAAAAGGTTTTCAAAAAATGTCAGTTTTCACAGGAGCCTTGTTCATTGTAACCATGAGACAAAAGACAACATCCACCATGTTAATTAAATAGAGACTGGGAAAGAGAAAAAGTAGAAGTTATGACTTAATTAGCATAACAAAGATAATGGGGAAGAGAAATCCTGGAAATACAAGACAGGAGAAAAGTAGGTCTTGTCAAGGACAGAATGGATAATAACATTTTCTTCTCTGCTGAAAACACATTCTTGGCCATCACATTCTTTCCCCTTCTTCAAAAGTAAGATGGAAATGTGAACTTTTTATTCACGCATGGACTTCCAGGAGTTTGGGGGTAAGAACAATGGGAGATCAGCTGCTGAGAGAGCTCTGTAAGGAGCTACAATTACTAAAAAACAAGCCTTTGCATGCAAAAGAAAGAAGTCTTACATATCCTGTGACTGTTGCTTGTCATCATGTATGCTTCAGCAGCTCCCAGGCAGCTGGATTTCTTTTTCACAGAGCACTGCCTGGCCCGGTTCCTGCAGGGACTCCTACTTTTCCGGGCAGCAGGAAAGCCAAACAGCGCAGCAAATTGCTGCAAAATATCAAAGGAAGAAAGGTTTAGCAGTGAAGTCAACTGTTCACAGTCAAAGCTGGTAAAAAAAAGAAGTTAGAACATCACCCCAATTTATTTTCGCTCCTTTCCCACGAGAGATTGATTTTCCAGCACAGGAGCATGCAGTGGCAGACCTAGCAACCATGAAGCTGCTGCTGTTTTAGCTTTGACCAAGGACCCTGGCTGGTTAGCTATATGCTATATGTCAAGGTGTGTTACAAGGGACTGTTGTTTTTTCCTGCCAGGTAGATAGGAAGGACAACTAACCGTACGTCCAAAACACACCCACCAATTCTTTGCATCCTTAGAGCAGAGAACCCCAAGCTGATGCCTACGTGGAAGCTGTGCTGCACCCTTAGTGTGATGAGCATCAATTTAACCAACAGCTTCTCTGCTCTAACAATGTGACTGAACAGGGAGCAAGGGCCCATTCTTCACAGCTGCTAATTTTTGTGTGTCTTTTATATTCTATTTTTATGCATATTCATAAATGAGCTCATTTGCATGGTAACCAATAACTCACAGATACACAGAGATTTTGATTTATTCTTCTAAGGTGGGGCACTTGCCAGGACAGAAAGCCATATTGCATGCTATGTTGTGTTACTGATAAAACAAACACAGCACTTGAATTTATCAAAATAATATTAGCCAGACTATCAGTTTTCCTGCACCTGTTTCTTCAGCAGTTTGAGGAGCTAAAGGCAAAGTAGGCTGTAGATCTGATCCCTCTGCCCGAAGGCACAGAGCACTTTGAATTGTTTTGACAATGGTTTGGTTCATTTTATTTCATCACAGTAGGGAATAAAGTCCTCTGCACCAGAGAAGGTATAACTGGGAATCACAGCCAGGATTGTAAGCATCAGTTTAT
>NW_010530231.1:500-761 GCF_000687285.1 Phaethon lepturus | reverse complement strand
AGAGCCCCGACACTGCCGTGGGCAAGGATGAGCCACGGAGCGGCCAGAGCCCCGCTGCAGCTCTGGGGCCATCCAGCCCCCGGTGAGGGGTCAGGCAGCACCAGGTCTGATTAGGAAAACACCGGTGCGTCCCACGGCAGGGTGAAGAGTGCCGGCTCGGCAGCAGCCGTCCGCACAGGCAGTGCCACGCGCCAGTGCGGCACCCCCATCAGTGCACCCAGCCGGCTTGTCTGGTGCTCTTCCCTTTTTTCTCATGCCTCT
>NW_010530231.1:0-219 GCF_000687285.1 Phaethon lepturus | reverse complement strand
CCCCCGGCCCGTGGCGGGGATGGCGGGGGGGGCACGACACGCACACAGGCTCCCCGGAGTGGGTGGCACATGTCCTGCCTTGCTTCCCAATTTGCAGATGCTGCAAGAGACGATGCGTTTGTTACCGGCACAGACTGCACCGGGCGAGAGCCAGGGCACATCCGAGCAGTTACGGGTGCGGCAGGAGAGCCCCGCGTCCCGCTGGCGGGGGCTGCGACG
>NW_010530230.1:0-468 GCF_000687285.1 Phaethon lepturus | reverse complement strand
CCCCGCAAAGAGACCCTCCAGCGGTGGAGCCCGCCGGGGCTGGGGGACACTGGGCTCCCGCCCCGCTCCACGGCCACCTCGGGACATGGAGCTGTCACGGGGGGACACGGGACACTGCTCAGGGCCTCCACGTCCATCCCTGCTGTCTCACCTCCAGCCAGGACCTCTCCGTCCCCTGCACTTTGGCTTCTCCGCGGCGGGCAGCGGGCACCAAGGGATGCACGCGAGGGATGCTCGGCCGCCTTTGGGGGTTGCGGAGGAGAAGGGCAGCTCGGGATGTTGTGCTGGGAGCCGAGCTGAGCCCCGGGCAAGATTTAATTGCCACTATTATTACTACAATTTCGTTGGAAGCTCAAAGGCTGCTGCCTTCCCTCAGATTTAGGGATGCACTTAACTTTAAGCAGATGTTTATGGCCCTGATCTGGGAAGGGAGGGGGGTCCTCGTGTCCCGACGTGAAAACCCACTGT